>NC_090258.1:41482975-41517975 GCF_037325665.1 Littorina saxatilis
CTGCAATCTACTGGCCGTATAAAATTTCATCTCACACGGCATCACTGCAGAGCGCCTAGAACTGTACCCACGGAATATGCGCGATATAAGCCTCATTGATTGATTGATTGATTGCTTGCGTGTGCGCGTGTGCGCGTGTGTGTATATGTGTGTGTGTGTGTATGTATGTGTGCGCGCGCCCGCGTGGGTATGTATGGGTGTGTGTGTGTGTGTGTGTTTTATGTGTGTGTGTGTGTGTGTGTGTGCGTTTTTGTGTGTATATGTGTGTGTATGTGTGTGTGTGTGTGTGAGTGTGCGTGTGTATGTGTGTGTGTGTGTGTCTGTGTGTCTGTGTGTGTGTGTGTGTGTGTGTGTACTAGTAGAGCGATTCAGACTAAACTACTGGACCGATCTGTATGAAATTTTACATGAGAGTTCCTGGGTATGATATCCTCAGACGTTTTTTTATTTTTTCGATAAATGTCTTTTATGACGTCATATCCGGCTTTTTGTAAAAGTTGAGGCGGCACTGTCACACCTTCATTTTTCAATCAAATTAATGGAAATTTTGGCCAAGCAATCTTCGACGAAGGCCGGACTTCGGTATTGCATTTCAGCATTGAGGCTTAAAAATTAATTAATGACTTTGGTCATTAAAAATCTGAAAATTGTAATTAAAATTATTTTTTATAAAACGATCCAAAATTACTTTTATTTTATTTTTCATCATGTTCTGATTCCAAAAACATATAAATATGTTATATTCGGATTAAAAACAAGCTCTGAAAATTAAAAATATAAAAATTATGATTAAAATTAAATTTCCGAAATCGTTTTAAAAACAATTTCATTTTATTCCTTGTCGGTTCCTGATTCCAAAAACATATAGATATGATATGTTTGGATTAAAAACACGCTCAGAAAGTTAAAACGAAGAGAGGTACAGTAAAGCGTGATATGCAGCACAGCGCAACCGCTACCGTGCTGAACAGACTCGTCACTTTCACTGCCTTTTGCACAAGCGGCGGACTACGGTCATTGTGAAAAAATGCAGTGCGTTCAGTTTCATTCTGTGAGTTCCACAGCTTGACTAAATGTAGTAATTTCGCCTTACGCGACTTGTTCTTTCTCTCTTTATTGCTTGTCTGTGTGTGTTTTCGGGAGTGAGTTCGTGTGTGTGTGTGTGTGTGTGTGTGTGTGTGTGTGTGTGTGTGTGTGTGTGTGTGTGTGTGTGTGTGCATGAGTGCTTGTTTGTGTTTGTGTGTTTGTGTGTGTGTGTGTGTGTGTAGTGTGTGTGTGTGTGTGTGTGTGTGTGTGTGTGTATAAGTATGCATGTGTGTTTGTGTGCACGTGTGTGTATGCATGTGTGTATGTATGTGGGTGTATGTACGAGTGTGGCAGTGAAAAACAGCAGAGAACCTTTTGGTGAGCTCTCCTTGGACAAAATACGTTTCCAGTGATCGAGTGCAGAAACCACTGATCAGACAGTGCACGGACTCTAATCCGCCACATTGCGTTGCACATTAAAACAGGCTCCGTGAAAATCGTGTGCTTCAGTTTGACACGTGTTAGGGTCCCTCATTGTTGTATTTTGTGACAGAGGGAAAGCTTGCTTGCACGTTTATTACACCCCCGGTATAGGGGTGTGTATAGGATTCGCTCCATGTGTTTGTTTGTTTGTTTGTGTTCGCATATAGATCTCAAGAATGAACGGACCGATCGTCACCAAACTTGGTGAACAGGTTCTATACATTCCTGAGACGGTCCTTACAAAAATTGGGACCAGTTAAACACACGGTTAGGGAGTTATTGGTGGATTAAGATTCTACAAGGACTTATAGAGGGAGATATTAATGGTCAAAGGGAAATAACCTTCTCAGTTGGTGGCAGTGAGAATGGTTATTTCCCTTTGACCAACGGGGGTGTTTTTCCTACCTCGGAGGAATTTCTTGTTGTGCGTGTTTATACCGAACATGAATGACCCTCTGTGTTGTTTATGCGTGTCTGCAAAACACGGATTTGGTTAACTTGAGACATGCTGTAACTGGTGGGGTTTGAGAGCTTTAAAGCATTCTTCGGTGAATGTATGAACCAACCACAAAGACCTGTCTAACTGAGTTGTTTATGTTACAGTAAATTCATAAAATCAAGAAGTTTACAAAATTCCTCAAAAATTTAGTAAATAATAAATTCACTGTTTCACGCGGGGATATTCTTAACTTTTGTAAAAGTTCTGCGAAATTTGTAAATTTGCTAAATTATGCATGCCGTTTTCGGATGAATTTGATAAACAGTGAAAACGGTTGCAGTAAATTTGTTAAGGTCTTCAGATTCATTGAACGTATGTAAATGTCTTGAATTGTGCATGTTGATTGTGTACTTCCTTTAGAATTGTGTATATTGTAACGGGATGGGCGCGCGAGCTGTTGTTGGCTCTGGTTGTTGATTGTTGTGTGTGTGAATGTTAATGAAGAATAAAGCAAACACAAATTGTTCCAGGTTTCAATGTTCAGATTTATTCATCTGAACAAATTCGTATCGAACTTCAATATATCAGTGCATCGTTCATTCACATATAAAAATAGGCATGACATATGATGACCTTGTTCTGGACTATCTTCTTTACTGTAGACTGCGATCTCTTCATGTAGCTTAGAACCTAATATTCTCAACTCAATATTATATCCTTCCTAGTCCAGTCTCGAAGAAGCTGCCCCGATTTCTCCTGTCGGATAGCCCCACTTTCTTCTTGTAGACTGCTATCCCTTCCTAGTCCAGTCTCGAAGAAGCCGCCCCGATTTCTCCTGTCAGATAGCCCCACTTTCTTCTTGTAGACTGCTATCCCTTCCTAGTCCAGTCTCGAAGAAGCCGCCCCGATTTCTCCTGTCGGATAGCCCCACTTTCTTCTTGTAGACTGCTATCCCTTCCTAGTCCAGTCTCGAAGAAGCCGCCCCGATTTCTCCTGTCGGATAGCCCCACTTTCTTCTTGTAGACTGCTATCCCTTAGAACCCGACTAGAACCAAATCGCTAAGCCAAATAGAACAACTAGAACATACGCTAGGAACTAGCGACTAGAAAACTTCATAAGCCAAGCGAACAACCTTTCTCCCGTCTTGGAGAAGTACACTCAAACAACAATCCTAAGCAAAAGAACAACTAGAACCAAATCGCTAAGCCCCGATTCCTCCTTTCCCTTGTCTATTTATCCCTTTCCTTGTTTGTCTACCCGTTACCTCTAGCTACCGCTAACGTTTCGATCGTCTATAACGATCTCCCTTGTCTGTCTACGTTACCCCAAGACATGTCCTAACAACATAAACAACACACCTTGATTCTCCTTCCTTTCTTCTTGTTTCGTACCTTTAGCAACGAACCGACACTCTCGATCGTCTTAGAGTCAAGGCGATCGAGGATGTTTGTTTACGTTTCTCTAGGTAACTTCTAACAATGCTCAAACAACCTATCCTACCGAACTAAATCTCCATTTTACTTTCACTCAATCATTATCCTATCAATAATGAATCAATTCTAAAATGCATAACCATATTTACATGCACATTTCATTACATAATATTCTCTCATCGTCCTGCTTCGATGAGATCTCGTATAACACCTTCTCAAGTCAAAGCGACCAAAAAGTGTTTGTTTACGTTTCTCTGGGTAACCTCTAACAACACAAACAATTTATCTAACTAAACTAAATCTCTGCTTCCTTTCACTCAATCATTATCTTATCAATAATGAATCAATTCTAGAGTGCATGCAGTAATATTCACATGCACATTTCATAACATAATATTCTTTTATCGTTCTTCTTCGATGAGATCTCGAATAACACGTCATCTAAAATGGCGTCATCGAAAAGAAGATTACGTTCCATTGTGTTCGTCTCATAAGAATGCGATCGATACGCACACGATTCCGAATAAAAACTACATAAACTAGTCAGCGAAAGTTTCCTGCTACGAACTGTGCAGTGGTTTTCTGGTGAGTACATCTTAACACAGTTAATATCATAACATTTGTCCACAAGTCTCCCAGTCTTTCACTTGTGTCAATGAAGAACACTTTTAGATCTGTATCACATGTTTCTCAGTGCAAAAGTTAGATCCACTAATGTTCAGGTTAAAGTTTCTGGATAATACTAATAGGGCCATCCATTACAATATGTACAGGGCCGGATCCAGGGGGGGGGGGGGGGGGGGGGGGGGGCATATCCTACTTTTCACGGCCTATTATTCCAAGTCACACGGGTATTTTGGTGGACATTTTTTTTATCTATGCCTATACAATTTTGCCAGGAAAGACCCTTTTGTCAATCGTGGGATCTTTAACGTGCACACCCCAATGTAGTGTACACGAAGGGACCTCGGTTTTTCGTCTCATCCGAAAGACTAGCACTTGAACCCACCACCTAGGTTAGGAAAGGGGGGAGAAAATTGCAAACGCCCTGACCCAGGGTCGAACTCGCAACCTCTCGCTTCTGAGCGCAAGTGCGTTACCACTCGGCCACCCAGTCCTTATAAGGAGGCCGGAATAAATAAATGGTTGCAACTCATTTACAAAACACTCATTTTCTTTTCAGTAAATTTACAAATGTCCTATCCCTTCAAATCAGAATGTTTACATATTTTTCAAAAATTGTGAGAAAATGTGTATATTCCCCGAGTGCACATTTACTAGTTTTGTAAATATACTGTAACATAATTATATAGCTCAGTGGTTGTCACAGTCCTTGGCATAAGGGATTGGTAACTGAGTAAATACTCTTCAGCTTTAACAACACACAACTTTAAAATGTGTTTTTGAGTGGGAGGCGAGACGCACAGGCCTCAACTGGCACAAGTGAGTTTCCTTTTTTTTTTTTTAAACGCTTTGCTTTTGTTGTCTGGGGAGACAGGCGGGTTGTTTTCACCGTGTTTTATTCTCCTTGTAATTCACGAGTTTTTCAGCCGCACGGGCAGCTGCAGAGTTTTACAAATTTGGGCTGGTTGTGGCAGACCCCACTAGTTATTGAGACAAGAAGGACGTTGGGGGTGTCACAGTGTGTCAAAAGCCGTTGGGTGAGTTGACGTTTTGTTTTAAGGAGAGCAAGATAGTCTTTGCATTTATGTTTTGCTGGTTGTTCTTTATATATCTGCTGTATGCTATGTGTCTTCCTGCTTTCACTACGTGTCTTGATAACGAGATGGTAGTGACATAATTGAGATGGTAGTGACATAATTGAGATGGTAGTGACATAATTGAGATGGTAGTGACATAATTGAGATGGTAGTGACATAATTGAGAAAAAGCATGGTTGTTTGTTGGTTGACCGTGTTGTTTTCTGCAAAGTTTGCCGGCTACGTTTGAAGTGTAGGTTGACGCTTGCTACTTGCTACTCTCGTCGCTGGACGGTCGTCGACCATATTTCGTCATCTCGTCACTGGACGGTCGTCGACCATCTTTCGTCATCTCGTCACTGGACGGTCGTCGATCATATTTCGTCATCTCGTCACTGGACGGTCGTCGACCATATTTCGTCATCTCGTCGCTGGACGGTCGTCGACCATATTTCGTCATCTCGTCACTGGACGGTCGTCGACCATATTTCGTCATCTCGTCACTGGACGGTCGTCAGCCATATTTCGTCATCTCGTCACTTGACGGTCGTCGACAATATTTCGTCATCTCGTCACTGGACGGTTGTCGACCATATTTCGTCATCTCGTCGCTGGACGGTCGTCGGCCATATTTTGTCATTTCGTCACTGGATGGTCGTCAGCCATATTTCGTCATCTCGTCGTTGGATGGTCGTGAGCCATATTTCGTAATTACGTCACTAGATGGTCGTCAGCCATATTTCGTCATCTTGTCACTCACTGGACGGTCGTCGGACATATTTTGTCATCTCGTCGCTGGACGGTCGTCGACCATATTTCGTCATCTCGTCGCTGGACGGTCGTCGACCATATTTCGTCAACTTGATTGCATGGACGACATTGCTCAACGCTCAACAACGTCAGGGTCGTGAACCTTGGTGCCGCGTCAGGGAACTTTCCTGACGTTCAGACGCTCGCTGTACCGGTAAGTCTGTTTGTCTACTAAATCACATCCACAGTCATTGATTGAATTTTGTATCGTATTTGATTAGGATTTGTGAGCTGGTGTGTGTAAACGTTTTGAGTGAGAACGTTAGTCCGTGTGGGTGCCTTATTAGTAGTGAGAAAGTAGTAGGAAGGGAAGGGGAGGAGGGGGAAAATAGCCGAGTATAAAGTGAATAAATAATAGTTGTATTTGTGAATACATTTTGCGTAAGTTATTGCCGAGAGGCAACTCTATGGCCCACAAGCATATACATTGACAGACGTCTTGTGTTGTGCGAGTTCTTCAAGGGTTAAAATCAGTGATTTTTGCAAGGATGATTACCTTCCAACAAAATGATCATTCATGCCTTTAAAAAAAACCGTACAATTAGCTGCGAGCTTGCAGGGAGTAGGATTTCTTGTATCGACATTTGGATTGAACGTCGTTTTATTCAATCATCCTTTGTAAAATATACCGAGCAACAAAAGAAACGCGAAAAAATTCTGCATTGTTTGCTTGACAAAATCTTGAACATTTATAGAGTTAGAATTATCAAACCACAAACGTTTGATGAAGGCATGTTTGACCTAGCGGTTGTGTGATTATTTTGATGCTGCGACTGTTTTAACACACGGGACAAACAGGTTTAACGTTAAACACATAATGCGCGCTCGCATCACGTGCAAGTGGAGCAGGAGAACTCTGATGTGTGAGACGTGTTCACTAATGCATTAGCAACCAAAAGAGACCATGGCACGCTTGCTGCCAGTCTCACTTTTGAAACAGCCAGGATGCCAAGATTGACACCACCAAAATGCCAGGTCGATTTAAAGCTGGGGATGATCCAGAAGCGCTGGCATGTGCTTTAAACGTACACATGTCAACAGTCTATCACCTTCCGCAATGTTTTGTTGACATTGGAAGTGCTGCAGTTATGCAACACAGTGGATTATACGCATTACCTGACCGGCACGGTTGGCCTAGTAGTCAGGTCGTCATTTCCCAATTTTGACCTTAACCCCTCAAAAAATACCTCGGAGAATGTTTTGACTGTTTTGAACTCTGTGATGTCTGTAGATTACAGATCCGACGGATGACACTCTGTCATCCTTGGGCATTTTGATGTATTCAAGATGGCGGACAAGATGGATTCCAGACTGCAAAATAGTCAAAACTGCATGCTATAAACTAGCAGAACTGTATTTATTTATGTTTTCCGGGAGATAAAACGGGAGTTAATATGCATAACAACAGTTACATCATTAACAGACACTATAACCCGAACGGCTGGTCTGTTGAGGGACCGTTAAAACTGGTTACCGGAGCAGGATGATATAGTTAGTTTTAGCAATATATTTTTTCAGTTACAGCTAATGGTTTAAGCTTACATGTGTTGTGGGCTTTGATTACTGTTGCACTTTGCTTGACCTTCATCGCATTTAAAGGTCATATGAATGTCAAATGTTCATTCAAATGATAAAGGATTATACTATTTTTGAAGATAAAATGACGAAATGTGTTCATCTTCTTAAAACTTGCCATGAATAAAAACGTTCACCAACACTGAAGGTCACACGTTTTCAAGGTCAAACAATTTCAAGGTCATATATTTTAATGTCTGCAAAACCATCACTTAGCACGTGCATCACTACAAAGATCACTGTCAAGAAGACGAAGCTGAGATTGTATGGCCATGTAAGAGAAGATAGAGAAGACAAATGAACAGAGGGACAGATATCATTACAGAGTGGATTGGGAAATGTTTTGCAACTTCCCAAAAATTGCTCACAGCCGCTAGAGGTGGAGACAGCTTATGAAGCGCTCGTCGTTGAAGTGGCCCTACCATCCTGGTGGGTTCCAGAATCAATGAGTGACTTGGTCGGTGAGCAAGCAGATAACAACTTAATCCTGGAAAAGTGGCTGTAATACCCACAATAACTTAAAGTTATCTTGTGCTCTTTTTTTAAGAAGATCTAGTCAGGTGAGGAATGTATACATCAGACGAAAGGCCTTGTAAGGTGTCACAGCGCCAAGCGATTCGTCATATGGAATCCCTTTTGACACCATATACACTGTGTTGTGTCAGTTAGTGACGCCCCGAAGAGGTGTATTAGGCGTCATGTCAAGAGGCTAAACCTGATGTACCATGTCTCACATACAAAAGACCTCTATCTCATAACGTAAAGGTCATGGCGACGAACCAGGGACACTGGTTAGTATGCACTTTACCTCGCCGATGACCACACAGGATGATGTGTAGTTTCTTTCTTTCTTTATTTGGTGTTTAACGTCGTTTTCAACCATGATGTGTAGTTTACCACTCCAGATGACCACGCTGGTTTACCACACAAGATGACATGGTCATGCAGTGAGTTTCCAGTTTGAGGGCAGCCACCATCGATCCTTTTTTCAATTGCCGAAATGGTAGCGGATGACTATGCCTGATGACCAATAAATGACAACGCCCGATGATTACGCAGGATGTCATGTAGATTACCAATACGGGTGACCGGTGAGAATTGCCAGTGCGGATGACCAGTGTGGATGACCTGTGCAGATGACCATGAAGGATGACCAGTGCAGATGACCAGTGCGGATTACCGGTGCGGATGTCCAGTGCAGATGATCATGAAAAATGACCAGTGTGGATGACGAGTGCGGATGATTAGTGCGGATGACCAGTGCAGATTATCATGAACGATGACTAGTGCAGATGACCAGTGCAGATGATCATGAAGGATGACCTGTGCGGATGATCATGAAGGATGAATAGTGCGGATGACCGATGCGGATGATCACAAAAGGATGACAAGTGCGGATGACCGCAAAGGATGACCAGTGTGGATGACCGATCCAGATGACCAGTGCGGGTGACCGGTGAAGGTGACTGTTGCACATGCCCAGTGTGGATGACTACGATGGATGACCAGTGCGGATCCGGATTTGTGCAATTTCCAAGGAGTAGACATCGACATAAGATGGCACACGCACATTGACCGACTGCGCAATCACAGCATGTTGTTGCACATGGTACATTTCTCCACAGCCACACTTAAAAATTAGCATGACTTCAGTTGGTGTAGGTTCTACTCCAGGCAGTTTTCTGCCCATCCTTCAACCACCCGAAGTCAACTGGATCAAGATTTGGAAGATCCCCGTAGAATTGCAATACAGCCCTTTTCAGATGGACGTTCAGCAATGGGCTGATCTGGGCGGTAGTTTTTGGTTTATGTGGACTGGAGCTTGGAGGTTCTAGCTAGCCAGGTTTCATATCTCTCACGTGATATGTTGTTTGAGATTTTGCACCTGTAGCACTCGCTTACAAACTGCGACATTTGCTGAAAGACTTCACCGATTTTCACGCATGGATCTTCTGCAGAGAAATCAAGCACTCCTACGAACACACTGGTTAATGAACAGCTGTCACCAGATGGCATACGCTTCCCTCTAAAATAGCTCTATCGTCTGGTAAACAATCAAATCGGAGAAAACTAGTCTCTCACGATGTTCTTTGATCATCGCCCGCCATTTTGTAAGATCAATTTACAAGTTTTATCTTCGACAGTGAAACCTGTGCTTTGGAACACCATACGCACTAATCGCAAGTCCACGAATAACACAGGTTTCACATCTTCTCAGCCTGGATGTAATTCCATACACACTCATGTGCAAATTGTTTCCATTTAGCAGAATGAAACACGTCAAATGCCTTTGTTTTTTGTCTTGGAAGAGGAGCTCAAGTACGGACACGGACAGCACTACAGGCCATACTGTACGTGTCGTCATATTACTCATTACGTTTTCCCGACGTCATAAAGTTATGACGCAATTCTAGCCCTTTTTTCTATGGAATGCCTTTTGTGTCTAAACAAAAAAATGAACATTTGCTAATTTTCCTATAATTAATTTTGTCTCAATTTGCCCAAGGATTTAAAGATGTCATCCTGCGGATTTGTAAACTTCAGGAGTTAAACTACCCAAAACTATTAAAACATTTTCCGAGGTATTTTTCAAGGGGTTATTGCCCTGCCGTAAGGACTATAGTGGTAAGGCGTCCGCCCCGTGATCGGGAGGTCGTGGGTTCGAACCCCGGCCGGGTCATACCTAAGACTTTAAAATTGGCAATCTAGTGGCTGCTCCGCCTGGCGTCTGACATTATGGGGTTAGTGCTAGGACTGGTTGGTCCGATGTCAGAATAATGTGACTGGGTGAGACATGAAGCCTGTGCTGCGACTTCTGTCTTGTGTGTGGCGCACGTTATATGTCAAAGCAGCACCGCCCTGATATGGCCCTTCGTGGTCGGCTGGGTATTAAGCAAACAAACAAACAAACAAACAAAAATACGCATTACCTCAATAAGACAAGATCGCAATTTCCTGCCACAACGTCTTCGAGATCGATTCAATACAGCCACTGACACTACCAGGAGCATCACTGGAAGCCACCAGTGTCCGATCAGTGGCCAGAGAACGCGATGAAGACTGACTGAGCGAGACCTCCAAAACTTCATTAACGTTAAACCTGCTTGTCCCGTGTGTTGAAACAGTCGCAGCATCAAAATAATCACACAACAGCTAGGTCAAAACATGCCTTCATCAAACTTTTGTGGTTTGATCATTCTAACTCTAAAATTGTTCGAGATTTTGTCAATCAAACAATGCCGATTTTTTTCGCGTTTCTTTTCTTGCTCGGTATACATAAACAACGTTTAAGACTGAACAATAAGGTACACGTGTTTACCTGTGATCATTGTGTGGTGAGTGAGAGAAATCTGTATTGACATTGTGTGACTGTGTCAATAGAATTATAATTTCTAGCGCCTGTATTGCGTCGTAGGCTGTTATCGTAGGTATGACGTAGGTATGACGTAGGTTTCAGGGTTTCGTCATTTCACAGACAGGGGTGTCAGCTTGTGTCTATCGGTTACGTCTGCGTGTTCGGTTTGAATGAAAACACACAGACTATGCATTTGTTTGAATATTCCTGAATGGGGAATGCTTAGTTTTGTTCTTAATAAGTTAAATTAGTTTAGATCGTATTGATAAAAGAATGTTTGGGGTGGCGACGCATAATCAAGCAGCGTCATATAGGACCCTCTTCCCCCTTCCCCTTTTCCCGACTAAAATGAGTAAAAGTTGTAATGAACTCGGCCAAGTTTGAAACAAACGCGCACTTGTGGCCTGGACTGGCAGAGAAAAACATGTCAAGCCTTGCCGGCCTTTGGATGAATTATGCATTTGTGATGCATTTATGAAGTGAAAAAGTGTGTGTTGGTGTGTACCAACTGGAGTGATGGAGTGTGTGTTGGCTGTATGTCCTGGAACCGAATGCTGTTGTGAACCAGGGAGTGTTTCGTGTCCAGAGATGATGTAGACCAGGTGAGAATAGATCTTTTGTTATCGGTACATCTTCTTTGGAGTTGGCACAATAATTTGATTGTTCTTTAGTCATGTGAATGTGTGGAATTAGATCTCAGCAAGCACAGAAAGTTGGTCCCCTCTCGGACCAATATTGGATTTGGCTAAATGGTCTGTTGTTTTGTCTGGAAATTGACAGCTGTAATAAAATGATGTGTAACTAACAACAGAAGAGAAGGCCAACGATAAGATTGAGAAAACCAAACATGCATGATGTAATACTGGAACTTGAATGATTGTAATTGTGGTGTTGATGACTGTGTGAGATGATACTTTGATATGAATTGTCGCTTCGGTAATTACTGACTTTGCTTTTACTTTTTGTTTTCCCAGCCGAGCGGACTCTTGGTGGGATAGCGTGTTTAGTTCTAGGTAGTGTTTTACTACCGTGTTTATGATAGCGTGTTTTACTACCGTGCATGTATACCATAGCGTGTTTTCCTACCGTGTATGTATAGCATAGCGTGTTTACTACCGTGTTTACACCAGTGACTTTATAGTGTTGTGGCAACAGAACTTTTTCGAAGTAGAGATTTGCCTCACCCCACTTCTGACACCACATTTTGGAGTATGTGTTTCCACCTTTTTCAGACTAAGTGTTGAAAATGTTTATTGAAAAGTAGCATTAGTCTGACGAACCTATTTTTAACTTTTATTTTAAATGCTTGGTGATTGCGTGCGTGAGTGTTATGCAATAAAGAGGACAGAGAACATCATTCAATGTATTCTACCAACTTTTTATTGTTTGTGTACTCTCTCCCTCTCCGCTTTTTTGTAAAATAATTGCAACACCCGCATGCGCTCCACCACATTTTGGCGTCGCCGACAGGATAGATAAGTGGACACATATTTTGAGAATAGAAAGTAGTACGGTAGTACACGAGTAGTTTAGGTATACACGCTATCCCACCCGTCACCAACCTGGAACCACCCGTCACCAACCTGGAACCACCCGTCACCAACCTGGAACCACCCGTCACCAACCTGGAACCACCCGTCACCAACCTGGAACCACCGTCACCAACCTGGAACCACCCGTCACCAACCTGGAACCACCCGTCACCAACCTGGAACCACCCGTCACCAACCTGGAACGACCCGGTGATGGACGGACTTTGGAGGAGAGACTCCAGCTCGACTATCGACCAACCCCAGGGAGTGGACGACTTTAACACCGTCAATTTCCGAGGATCTGTGGTGACTGTGTTTGTTTCTGCACGTGCCAGTAATGTGAAAGGACATTTAGTGGAACGTATCGACGGCCAATGGTGAGTGGAATTTTTAAATATCTTCCACAGAGGAACAGTGGCTGATGCGGAACAGGCGTCCTGATACCGTGTGCGTTCTGTATATCTGCTTTATCATGTCTTGCTACTGACCCGGTAGTGACATTTTGTTGAATTCGTGGACTTGTGGATCTAGTGAGCATTACTGCATATTTGCCTCATTTGTGTGCTGTGTTTATGTTCAAGCATTTTGTATACATTTGAGCAGAATAGCGTCACTTGTGTGATAATGTTGTTTTATTGTTCACCATGAGCGACGGTGAGATGGAAGATGCAGTGGGGGGTAGTCCCATGAGCAACCCCACAGTGTCTTCTCACCGGGATCGCCCTGAGCGACGGTGAGATGGAAGATGCAGTGGGGGGTAGTCCCATGAGCAACCCCACAGTGTCTTCTCACCGGGATCGCCCTGAGCGACGGTGAGATGGAAGATACAGTGGGGGTAGTCCCATGAGCAACCCCACAGTGTCTTCTCACCGGGATCGCCCTGAGCGACGGTGAGATGGAAGATGCAGTGGGGGGTAGTCCCATGAGCAACTCCACAGTGTCTTCTCACCGGGATCGCCCTGAAACGTTAACCATGCGAAGTCTGGGGCTTGGGTTATGCGTTGCTAGTTAATTTGTTTTAAGCAAACATGGTGAGCAACATTTAATTGTTGAAATACCAAATATCAAAAATATTAAAAATATCAAACATATTGAACATATTGGGAGAAAAGGATGGTGAAGGATATATCTACATATTATTAAATTTTATATACTAACTTGTACAAGGAACCCCGCACAGTGCATTCGCGTGCAGTTGACGTACTCCCTCGGTTCCTTCGGATCATGGAAACATTATTGGATTCTTAGGGAGTGGGTTCAAGTAAAGTTGGGGAGCAGCTGTTCTGTGTTGCCTATTGTTTAGAGCAGGTTAGGCATGTAAATATGTTCTAAGGTTACTTTGTTGTGAAAAAAATTTGGCGTCCTTGACAGTACGTTGTTCTCTGTCCTCGGGATCATTTTCTTTTATTATTCAATGAGAATCCCCCCCCCCCCCCCCCCACTTCCTGATCTGTATCATCAACATGTCGAAGTCTTTGTTAGCATTGTTAAGGTAATAGTTTCGGTACAGTCAATGCATCTTTAAATAGTGGTTGACATGTAGGTTCGAAATGTGTTAATAGTTTCGGTGCAGTCAATACATCTTTAAATAGTGGTTGACATGTAGATTCGAAATGTGTTGATAGTTTCGGTACAGTCAATTCATCTTTAAATAGTGGTTGACATGTAGGTTCGAAATGTGGTAATAGTTTCGGTACAGTCAATGCATCTTTAAATAGTGGTTGACGTGTAGGTTCGAAATGTGTTACTCAGGATTAGCTTTTGTGACTGAGACTTGCGACGGCTGAAGATATAGGTTAGCCCAATTTGAGTTTTAATTGGTTGTTGAAACTTCTTTGATGGTTAGGTTTTAACATCATGTTTTTGTTTCCAAGACATGCCTTCAGGAGAAGTCATGCTAAGTTGGGGAGAATGTGGTGAGTGAGAGAAATCTGTATTGACATTGTGTGACTGTGTCAATAGAATTATAATTTCTAGCGCCTGTATTGCGTCGTAGGCTGTTATCGTAGGTATGACGTAGGTATGACGTAGGTTTCAGGGTTTCGTCATTTCACAGACAGGGGTGTCAGCTTGTGTCTATCGGTTACGTCTGCGTGTTCGGTTTGAATGAAAACACACAGACTATGCATTTGTTTGAATATTCCTGAATGGGGAATGCTTAGTTTTGTTCTTAATAAGTTAAATTAGTTTAGATCGTATTGATAAAAGAATGTTTGGGGTGGCGACGCATAATCAAGCAGCGTCATATAGGACCCTCTTCCCCCTTCCCCTTTTCCCGACTAAAATGAGTAAAAGTTGTAATGAACTCGGCCAAAGTTGAAACAAACGCGCACTTGTGGCCTGGACTGGCAGAGAAAGAACATGTCAAGCCTTGCCGGCCTTTGGATGAATTATGCATTTGTGATGCATTTGTGAAGTGAAAAAGTGTGTGTTGGTGTGTACCAATTGGAGTGATGGAGTGTGTGTTGGCTGTATGTCCTGGGACCGAATGCTGTTGTGAACCAGGGAGTGTTTCGTGTCCAGAGATGATGTAGACCAGGTGAGAATAGATCTTTTGTTATCGGTACATCTTCTTTGGAGTTGGCACAATAATTTGATTGTTCTTTAGTCATGTGAATGTGTGGAATTAGATCTCAGCAAGCACAGAAAGTTGGTCCCCTCTCGGACCAATATTGGATTTGGCTAAATGGTCTGTTGTTTTGTCTGGAAATTGACAGCTGTAATAAAATGATGTGTAACTAACAACAGAAGAGAAGGCCAACGATAAGATTGAGAAAACCAAACATGCATGATGTAATACTGGAACTTGAATGATTGTAATTGTGGTGTTGATGACTGTGTGAGATGATACTTTGATATGAATTGTCGCTTCGGTAATTACTGACTTTGCTTTTACTTTTTGTTTTCCCAGCCGAGCGGACTCTTGGTGGGATAGCGTGTTAGTTCCGTGTATGTTTTAGCACAGTGTATGTTTAGGATAGCGTGTATGTTTTACTACCGTGTATGTATAGCATAGCGTGTTTTACTACCGTGTAGGTATAGCATAGCGTGTTTTACTACCGTGCATGTATACCATAGCGTGTTTTACCACCGTGTATGTATAGCATAGCGTGTTTTACTACCGTGTATGTATAGCATAGCGTGTTTTACTACCGTGTTTACACCAGTGACTTTATAGTGTTGTGGCAACAGAACTTTTTCGAAGTAGAGATTTGCCTCACCCCACTTCTGACACCACATTTTGGAGTATGTGTTTCCACCTTTTTCAGACTAAGTGTTGAAAATGTTTATTGAAAAGTAGCATTAGTCTGACGAACCTATTTTTAACTTTTATTTTAAATGCTTGGTGATTGCGTGCGTGAGTGTTATGCAATAAAGAGGACAGAGAACATCATTCAATGTATTCTACCAACTTTTTATTGTTTGTGTACTCTCTCCCTCTCCGCTTTTTTGTAAAATAATTGCAACACCCGCATGCGCTCCACCACAATTGAAAAAGACACAAAACTGATGTCTGTATTTAATTTATTTATTTATTTATATATTTATCATTTATTTGTTTATTATTATATTTTCATTTCTGTATTAATCTTTTCTTTGTTATTGATTCATTTGTACATTCATTCATCAGTTTGTTTATATATTTATTTTATCATTTCATTATTTTATTATTCAACAGTTTATTGATGTATTTTATGTAATATTCGGCAGACTCATTTAAACTATTTTTGATCATTAATATAATTGTTTTTAGATGGTTACCGCATATATTTATATATATATATACTTAATGACTTCTGCACCGGAAAAGCATATTAAAACAGAATGTAAGCAAGATGTAAGTAAAATAAATACTGATATAGACACACACATATCCTTTAAACAAAAAACTGTTAAACTTTTTTTCTTTTGTAGTAAACACATTTTAGATTCTGTCAAGTCAAGTTTTTTTTTTCAAGTCAATATTTATTTCAAAAACCCCTAGGGTTACATGAATAAAATAAAAATTGCAATAAACACGACAAAAAAGATATATGTATTAATGAGACAAATTCTGCTGACATGTCATTTAAATACTTTCTCCTTTACTTCAAATTCTTATACATGTGTGGTTTCGGCTTTTTTCTGTTTCTTTTGTTTTCTTTTTTTCCCTTTTTAATATTTTGTTTTTAGTGTATGGGTTTCTTTTCTATGCCGTGTAGGTTTATGAATGTTCAAATATTTAATTTTTTAAATTTTCTTTTCGCGTGTTCTTTCGATGTTTATCTATACGGACCAGGTTCAGTGCCTTCTTTTTATTTTATTTCATTTTTAACAGTTTAAACACTATTTCTCATGGCAAGTACCTTTTCTCTCATGATAGATGTGCACTATCTTTACTGCTGTTTCCAAAATGTTTGTAGATGTCTCATTAGCAAAGAAAAACTGGAAGACTAAATTTCTCTTTTGCATGCCAACACCAACTCAAGCTCTGCTAAATGTTTCTCGCACAACGGACGCAGTTATACTGACGTTTATACCTATCCGTTCAGTTAACGGTTTTCCCGTATATCCTTTCCCTACACGAGTAACAGCTACTCTGTGGAAATTCGTCGCGATATAACCTTCGTGGTTGAAAACGACGTTAAACACCAAATAAAGAAAGAAAGATACTCTGTGGAAATCCCCGCTGAACGCCGAATACACAACAGTCGGTTTGGACTCGCGACCTACTTGCTGATAACGTTAACTTCTCTGATTTAACTTTTCAATTTGTTAATTCTAGTCAGTTTAATGTTGATAAATTAAGCAGTAATTTCAGATTAAGTGTTTATTGATATTTACCAAATATATTAACATATCATGGAACGACTACGGCAAGGACAAATTTAAAGCATGTTAAAATGCAATTCAAACAATAGTTAGCAAGATGTCGGTAAAATAAGGACACAGATACACACGCATCTTTTTTGAAAAAAGAAATGTTCAACTCTTTTTAGCTCTTTGTAGTTTTCGAATTTTAGCTTCTGTCAAATGCTGCTGACAGATCATTTGCATGTTTGTTGTTGTTGTTGCTGTTGCTGTTGTTGTTGTTGTTGTTGTTGTTGTTGTTGTTGTTTTTTGTTTTTGTTTGTTTTGTTTGTTTTTTGTTGTTGTTTTGTTGTTGTTTTGTTGTTGTAGTTGTTGTTAATGTTGTTGTTGTTAATGTTGTTGTTGTTGTTGACCTCTAATACTTTTGTAAGAGAGTTATGTTTGTTTTCTTCTGTTTGTTTCTTTTTTCCTTTTTTTTTATCTTTCGTTTTTGTGTGTTTCTTTTCAATGCCGAGTAGGTTCATGAATGTTCAGTTTTCTTAATTTTTCTTTTATGTTTGTTCTTTCTACTCGTTTATTTATATGAAGTAGGTTCAGTGCATTTTCAATGTTGTACATCTTTAACACTAATTGCGGCAAGTGCCTTTTCTATCATGATGGATGTACACTATCTTTACTGCTTTTTCCGAAATACTTGTAGATGTCTCATTAGCAAATACAAAACTGGAAGACTAAATTTCTCTTTTGCATGCCAACACCAACTTAAGCTCTGCTAAATGTTTCTCGCACAACAGACGCATATAAACTGACGTTTATACTGATCCGTTCAGCTAACGGTTTTCCCGTATCCTTTCCCTGCACGAGTAACAGCTACTGTGTGGAAAACCCCGCTGAATGACGATCAATACACAACAGTCTGTTTCGAGTGTCGACCTACTTGCTGAAAACATTAAATCCACTGATTTAACTTTTCAATGTGTTAACTCTTGTCATTTTAATGATGACACATGAAGCATTTTATTCAGATTTAGTGTTAGTATTCCATTCTGTCTCGGTTTTCAGTGTGACTATGAAGCAACACCTGAGCAGGTTGGACTGCTGCGCCGTACTGACGCGATACGCTTTGCCTCGGCTTCGCGTTGCACACGTCACATCTAAAATTAGCGCACAGGTGAGAGACGGCCAGGTGAGTTGATTGGCTTACCTGTGGGTCGATTAGAGGAAGCTAACAATAGCCTCGCTTGCGGGAAAAGCTGGACGTCGCTGAGGCCCTGGAAAAAAACACTGTTAACATTTATATTTTTCTTCGTCTTAGATGTTTCTGTACATGCAAGATTTAGATCTATAACTTGGAAAAATTACAAACACACTACCTGAGCATAAGGAGGCCGACAGGCGCGTTTGAACTGGGGTCTAAGCCTGGGTTTTTTAATTGTTAGTATTTGTTATTTGGCTCTCACACCAGTATGGTAATCTTTAGGGTCAGGGTAGGGTATTAAAATCAGTGTATACCAGAGTTTGGTGTACTGTTCACGCAGTACATATACTAAAATTGGAACGATACAGAGAAGATTAGCATGGCCCCTGCGCAAAGGCGGGTACCCATTCTTCTCTGTCCCATTGTTTCAATTTTCCCGCCAAGGGAGGCAACTTTTGTCGGCTTCTCGACTGGCAATCAGGGGATGTAATAGCTTAAAGATTAAAAATAGCGCTGGACTTGGAAAACCCTCTCCAGGTGAAGGCCATTGGAAATGACCGCGCTAAAAATAGTTAGGGTGTTTTCCGAGGGGGGTTTTCCTGTTTCGGCCTACTGTTTACATTTGAACCTGCTGGTGGAAGCTGTTTTGGTGGAAGCTGTTTTTATTTTTTTTTTCTTAGTAAAAATGTAATAATACATTAATGCACTTGTGTGTTTGTGAAAAATATAACCCAGATCCTGGGGAAAAAAAAAATGTAACTGAATGTTGTGTTTGTTGTTGAAGTTTTGATGTACTCACACACTCATGCACACACTCACAAAAACACAATGAATTAAAAAAACAATTTATTTGTCTGAAAATAATGCAACCTACGTGAAAAAAAACATTTGGTTCAATCAGTGCATTCTCGCCAGGACTTGCACACGGAACACTGATCTCAAGAGATCAGTATGTTTCTGTTACACCACAAGAATTGCGCACTAACATCACCATGGTTTTTCCACCCAAAAAACTACTTCCCTCTGCTTTTTCAAGGGCTTGGGACCTTCATTCACTATGGAATGGCAGCATTAAAATAGTTTTTACAACTGTACATTATTTACAGTATGTACAGTATTTACAGCCCAGAAAGAAAAAAAGTAATTACAAATGTACATTATTTACAGTATGAAAAATATACAAATGTACATTATTTACAGTATTTACAGTATTTACAGTATGTACATAAAAAAAAGATGGTAATTACAAGATGAAAAAAATGCCATTTACAAATGTACATTATTTACAGCCCAGAAAGAAAAAAAGTAATTACAAATGTACATTATTTACAGTATGAAAAATATACAAATGTACATTATTTACAGGAAAACAAATTGAGAATGGACAGAGGAGAAAAAGAGACATGGAAATTAATTTACAAATTTACAAAAAATCAAATTTACACTAATGATATTTACAAAGCTACTTACAGTACCTGGCCCTTCTTCACTTTTTTCTTAACGGGCCGCTGATGTTGGATGGCCAGCCACTCCTCAAAAGTCTTGTCCGACGTCTCGCGGCACCACCAAGCACCCATGAAGGCCTGGTGATCCTCCCCAGCGAAGCGGTCTTTCTTGCAGTGACTGCAAGTGATGGTAGTCTTGCGCTGCTTCTTGGGCTTGGTCTCTGCTGGCTCCGCTGCTCTCTTCCTGTGGCGCCAGTCAGTGGTTCTGCTCTTCAGTTGATGGACCTTTGGTGGTGGTGGTGCCGGTGCCGGTGGTCCTGAAACAGAGGGTGGAGCCGTAACTGTTGCCGAGGTTACTGTTGCTGATGGTGGGTGGGGAGGGGGATAAGGCAATCTGAATACCACCTGAGATGCACCTTGCAAAGACTCGCTGTGCGAAGACGGCAAGAAGTAGCAGAACGGCTGAGGCCCAGCTTGCTGAATGAACAGAGGCTTGGCAGAGGGAATCACCATAGGAGTCTGCTGCTTCCTGCCCTTCTTTGCACAGCCAGCCTTGTTCTCAGGCAAGGTGAACTGGTGCTGCGGTACTGCTGTCCCGACGTCCAAGGTCACCGGCGTCTCTCGGGCTGGAAGGGCAGGCTCGTCTGCTGTCAAGGATGGACGCTGGATGGTCGAGGCCTGTTGTACTACCTGCAGCTCTCTGGTCTTGGTCTTCTTCTTCTCCCTGAAACACAGAAACAAACAAAAAATAAATGGAAAAAAAACCCAAAAAAACAAGAGTAAAATACAAAAGCAAAACACACACAAATCAAAGAAAGAAATAAAGAAAAATTCTTGTACGTACCAAGTCAACAAAGTGTGCCTGTTGATCCCAGCAAGCTGGATTGTTGTGGCAACAAGGGCCGGTGATGCGTAGAACAAGCTGCATATTTTGGAATATGCAGCCAGAACTAGGGCGTACCGGTCCTTCTTTGCTGACCTGTCCGGTCCACGGTAGACCTCCAGGAGCTTCTCCACAATCGCCTCCATCACCCGGTTCATGTCTGGCTGCTGAGCGGCGGAACCGGGTCCGAGGAAAGCACTGGAAATAAACAAAAAAGTCCCAAATTCATATAAACATATTGTTTTGATAAAAAATGTGTATCAATAATGCTTTCCTTTTTTCAAATTCAACATTTAAAGTTTGAAATATCAAAAACGCACGAACAAACTTACCGAGCAGTACTTTCAACGGTGCCCAATGTCGCATTCTGGCCTTTGGAGCGCCTGAAGAAGCCCTTGTCCAAAGAGGCCTTGTAGCGTCGTGGAAGGGGCTTGCACGTCTTGTCGAGAGGTGCAAGGACTTCGATGTGCACAAGCACCTTCTCCACATCGGCTACGGACAGGGCTTCTGAGTGACGAAGCGACACCAAAAGGGCGGCCAAAGCTTTGACCGCCCCGTAGCCAGTGATCCCATCGGGGCCAGCGACACTCTGGAACAAAACATAAAAATAATAATAACAGCATTCACAATGCACTTATTATACAACATGCAATGCAGATTGGTTATTTACAGTAACATGAGGCAGAATATTATTATTATTACACCATAGCAACTGCCACCAATAAGCACATAAAGGGGGATAATTACCATATCCGGTTCAATGCCAGGTTGCTCAGCGTCAGGCATGACCAAAGGGGCGTCTGTTGGCAGGGTGTCATCGTCCATGGGCAAGGGGTTGCCCATGGGATAAGGGTGCTCAGGGTCATCAGGGTGGTGAAGAGTCGGTGAGGGTGGTGGTGGTGGTGGGGACAGGGAGACGGGCACCAGAGGAGTCAAGGGGGGAAGGCGTTGGGGAGGTAGTGGCGGGGAAATGGGAACCTGGAGTGGTCGGCGTGCAGGTGACTCGGGGATGGGCAAGCGTGAAGACTCAGCAACTGAAAAAACAAAACAAAACCAAAAACCCATCAGTAACAGAAAGTGAATAAATAATCCAAAAATTAAAAAACACAACAACCACCCCCAAAAAATGTCCTAAAGTACTTATGATTGTAAATAGAAACTATACTGATCATACGATGGAATAAACAAATAACTCACGCCGGCGTGAAGGCCTGTTTCGCTGCATGACCTCCAAGGCTCGAACCCGGTGCCGCCCACGGAAGCCCTCTGCGACGTCTGACAGCACGCTGTGAGCGTCCGGAACAGTCAGGGCATCCTCCTCCTCCAAGTTGCTCCCGTAAGCCTCGTCCTGATCCTCCTCCTCCTCCTCCTCCTCCTCGTCGTTCTGCTCGTCGTTCTGCTCGTCTGGTGTGGGGCGGTCCACATCCTGCGGCAGCTCCATGTCCAGGTTGTCGCTGTTCTGCTGGTACAGGTACTCCACCCCAAACAGCTCACCTGCAATGGAAAAAAATATAGGGGTATATTTAACGAGCATAGCTACAATGTAATATGAAATCAGCACATTTCATCTTTGTGAGACAATCAAGCGCCCGTAAAAAAAGAAAAATAATCTCACCTGTGTAAACACGTGGAAGGGTGAACTGGGGGTAGAGCGGGCGTCCGTACACAGCTTGCGACAGGGTGTTGAGACCGTGGACCTGGAAGCTGCTGTAGGTTGACCCAACCTGGTTAGCTGTAGCCTGGCATTCCCTGTCCTCGTTCCAGCGGTGGATGCCTTTCAGGAGGTACGCTTGGAACAGGTCTGGTCTGGCCTTGTTGCCTGCAACAGACAGAAACACTGTTATAAAAATGGTTAACTTCATTGCAAAAATATAACACACAAACATTTACTGATAATTAACTGATTTTAAATGATGATTAAATTAAGTGATAATTAAAGGATTACCGTTTTGTACCAACAGCCCTCCAATAAATAAAAAAAAAGAGAGACCATACCTGGGATGAAGTTTTTCAAATGACAGTGGAATGACTCCACACTTACGGACCCCCGGGCACAACGGTACTTCTGGAGTTGCACCCCACCCTTCGACGACTGGCCAGTCACGGTGAAGAGCTGCACTCCAGGCGGATCTTGAATGCAGCCTATATGGCGGCGTTGGTCCTCCCAGACACCCCAGACGCGGGAGTCATCCAAAAGGGGCGCGCCATATAAGTCCGTAGCTGTAGGCATGGTGTACTCCTGCAGCACCTCTGTGATGAGCTGGTCAGTCGTCTCCTCACCCCTGGTCCGGGTCCGGCAGTGCAGCTTCAGCTCCCTCCTGGTGATGACCTGGTCCACTGGAATCTGAAAAATAAATGTACAGCAAAATTAAAACAAATAAACAGCCGAAAAAATAAAAAAATAAATAAAGAAAACACAAAGATGTCCTCAAAAAAGCTGTATTTTTAAAAATCTTTACAGAATGTTTTTGTTTTACCTGCTTCTCCTCGGCCTCACTCTGTTTGGCACTGCGCAAAGCCTCGACGTCACCCCGCATGTAGATCGCCCGTGACAGGTCCTGCATAAAGGGGGCGTAGAGGGGATGTGCCTCAGTGTAGACTGCAGACGCAATCCGCCGCAAGAAATGCCAGATGTCAAGTCGGACTTGCAGATCGGGCCAACTAGCACGGAACTTTCCCATCATGCCACCCTGAGAGCAACAGTCACGATCGACATACAGCACCTGCGGCGGATTGACGTGTGCATTGCCGTAGCGGTCAATCAGCCCCTGCACCATCCCTTCTAGCGCTTCCCCTTCAGCCTCCGTGAGCACGCTGCTGAGGATCTGGCCGTGTTCGTTGCCAATGTTGGTCAGCCAACACGCCTCTCTGCCAGCAAGCTTGCGGGCAGTCTGTTTAAAAAAAATAAAAATTATGAGTTTAGTTTACAAGCGGACACCCAGGCGGACAAGTCAGCATGCAAGTCAAAATCAAATGTTAAAATGGATATCGAAAACAAGCGAAAGAATGAAAAAGAAAAACTATCTAATTGCCTTCTTCGTGGAGTCCATCTTCAAGATCGACCCAAAGGTGGACGTCAAGGCAGCCTTGACTTCCGGCAGCCGCTGGCGTACGTCTCGCAGATAGACTGTCTGCAGCCAGCAGAACTGTGGACACGGTGGCCTCTCCGGAAGATCCTGGGTTGCGGCGAAGCCTCATGTCGGCCAGGAAGAGAGCAGCCTGTCGGTTCCAGGCCGCAGTGTGTTGCTCGAAGAGCTTCCGGCGCAGTTGGTAGGGGCCGTTCCCTTGCATCCTCAGCCGGAGCAGTTTCACCACCTGAAAAAATATAAACAAAGTACAAGAACGGCACAAAGCATAATAAAAAAAACACCCCACCCCACCCCATCCCACCAAACACAGTAAAGAAGAACTTGAACAATAACACTGGCAAGAAAATAAGCTCATCACTTTACCTTCAGGTCGCAGGCATACTTATAGGTAAGCACAGCGGGGAACTGCTGGCGGTGCCCGAAGTCAAGCTGTGAGACCACAGCAGGACTCCAGGCTGCAAGTTTCCCACCACACTTACGGCACTCCAGGCACTCCTTGGCCATGAGGTAGTAGCCCTCGACGTCAAGGACCCGCCTGATGGTCTTGTAGACCCCTGCAGAGGTCAACTCGTTCCCCTGGCACCCGTCATTCGGACAGTGAAACTGGTAGCTCCACAGCCGTCTGGGCATCCAGAGGAAGAGGCGGTGAGCGAAATACTGCTCTACAGAGGGTCTACCAGGGCAGGACCGGGACGGAGGAGGCGGGTAGTACCACAGATGGTCCACCTTGAAGTCCTGGAGGGTGCCCTTGGAGCCTGTCCCAAAGAGGACTTGGCGATCCACAGCTGGTCCACATCAGGCAGGCATACTCTCCAGGTGGCTGGCAAATGGCGAAGACAAGCTAAAAAAAAAAAATAATAATATTTAATTAACAAGCTGGGAGTCCGGGCGTGGGTCAGAAACTCAAAAAGCTTGTAGAAGAAGAAAATTCTTGATAGGGATTGGGGCTTGCAATTAACCCCATGAACGAGGAATTCCTAGTAAGCGCGAGTCATAAGCTCGCGTTGATTACGTCCCTGCCCTTTGTACACACCGCCCGTTAATCTGAGTGATCGACAAGAAGAAGAGAGAAAGAAAAGAGCTAGAAACACAGTGTTCACGCCTTTTTTCTCATGGCTTGTCCAGGTATACTTTGGCTACTTGGAAGTGCTGATCAAATGGGTGCGACAGCTAGTCTTCGCTAAAGAATGCTACACTCGGCAAATGAACATCACTCCGTATGTCCTGGTGCTATCAGAATCGCCACAGGCATCAAATAAAAACTTATCAAATGCGTGCAAGAGCTAGAAACACAGTGTTCTCGGCCCTGGCTATATACACAGCAACAAGGCTATAAGGAGTAATAAAAGACGTGGCTGTCGTCCTACATTTCCTCAAAACCTCCCCTCGTGAAGCGCATGCTACATATATACCAATTCAAAACATTTTAAAACAAGATGAAAATATCTCCACAAGTAAAGTTACCTACCTTCACGGGGAGTCTCTGTGTCCTCCAGGTGGACAAGCCGCACCACTTCGCCAGCAGGCACGTCCACGGCAGGCCTGGCATGGACACTTTGGGGGCGAGGCTGTCCTTGACGCTCAGTCCTGGGGCCAGCTGAAACTCCACTTGAGCGAGGCTCAACCCGACGCTCTCCAGTCCCGGGGCCAGCTGAACAACTGCTAGAGCGAGACAGCCCCCGCCACTCTCCAGTCTCATCGCTCCTGGCTGGCGCGCTGACTGTGCAGGACACTCCCCGACGTTCTCCAGTCCCACGGCCAGCTGAAACACCGCTGGAGTGAGGCAGCTGAAGGCGCTCTCCATCTTCAACGGGTCCAGCCGGACCGACGAAACGAGGCGGTCGAGGTTGTACTCCACGGACAGGGCCAGTCGAAACAATGGGACGAGGCGGCGGAGGTTGCTCTCGAGCCCCAACAGTGACAGCAGGCCCAGCAGGACGAGGCGGCCGAGGTCCTCCAGCCCCAACAGTGACAGCAGGCCCAGCAGGACGAGGCAGTCTAGGTCCTCCAGCCCCACTAAGGCCAGCCAACGGCAAGACGGGACGGCACGGTCGTAGAACACCTGCTGACACAAACACAAATCCAAGTCATTACACTACCATCACAGTGATACAAATAAATAAATTAAATGGATCACCTTTCAATAAATGCTATAAAACATTAAAATTGACAAACCTTTTTTGAAAACATTAAAATTGACAAACCTTTTTGAAGAGTCCTCCCCAGCTGTGCCAGGGGCACCTTACTGCCGATGAGTCGGCGAGCCTGCTCCGTCAGCAGTGAAGGCTTGGGCTGTGGCTGGACCTGGGGCTGTGGCTCCGCCTGGGGCTGCGGCTGCTGCTCTATCCTCTTCATCTTCTCCGCCTTCTGCTTCTCCTTCTCCCTCCACTTCATGTCGATGGCCTCTCGACACTCCGGGAATAGGCGACAGTATTCCTGTTGTAAAAAACAAAATATTTGTGATTGTAAAAAACAAAATCAATGTAAAGGTGAATCATTCAAAAACCATACCCACCTAAATGTATACATGCACAATCACAGCAAAATTACATATGAAAAGAAAGTAGCAACTAAATAAGTCACCTGGAGGAGGGCCTTGTTGAGGTGGAGGATCGACGGCTTCGGCACTGCTGCCTCCTTGCTGGCCTCCATGTCGCGCACAAGGTAGGCCACCCAGCCCAAGGCGTTGGTCACGACCCACTGGAAGGTCTCCCCCTGGTACTTGCCCAGCTGGAGCTTGCACTGGCCCAGGAGCAACTTCCGGTTGGCTGGGTCGCCTCCCAGCTTGAGGACACCCTGTCTAGCGTCTTTTAAAACTAGATCAGGGTGGATTGCTCCACTCCCTGCAACAATAGCATCAATTGAAATGGTGATGGATGTGGTAACACTAACAGTCACATATTGAATAAGAGTTGTTCTTCAGTACTGGTGACAGAAAGGGGGAAAAGTGGTCAAAATTCAAATCTCTAGTTTTGTTTTTGAAATATAGCTTTTCATAAAGCAGAAATACTGTAATATCTGATATAAGGAAAAATCACTGGTTCACATGGTTTACATAATCTAATTTTTAAAGCTGGTTTCTGTGTGTATACATGTTTGTATGATGACGATAGGACCCGAAACGGCTGCACGGACTAAGACAGGAATTGTAGAGAATGTTCTTTGCCACTCGAGTCGTGTCATAGGGTACTTTTGGAATAGTAAATTTGAAATGATTCTTTAAAAAAACGGCGGAAAACATTATATACCCTGTGTCTGTGAGCTATCGAGGATCCTCCCCGTCTGGGCTGTCGAAACACAGTCTTGTTAAAAGACGTTTTCAAAAGATACACTCGAAGCACTTGTGGCGAAGTTATGTTGCCAAATCATCAAAGATCAACATTTCACTACACGGATCGATGCACACAGTCGAAATAGATGTGACTTTCACACGACCGAAGACTACTTACTAGCAGACTAGCAGACGACAAGATCTAAATATCTAGATCAGTGTAAGAGCAATCCTTTGAAGAACAGTTACTCCGCTTATTCGTCTTCAGTTAAGCTTATTTCCCTTGCCATAAGTTTCCTTGCAGATCTGCAGTCGCGTAGTGAAATGAACTAGTGTCATCGGAAGATTCTTCTCAGTCAATGATCAAAGCACAGTAATTTTTATGCTGACAAAAGTCACTTTAGGAAGACACGACCATTGACTTCATTTATGAGCCCAAAGGTAACAATATCGACAAGAATGTACGCATTTGACATTAAATGAAACATTCATAGACAGTTTCCAACTCTTCAAAGACGCACCAAGTGTGCGTTCCCGTTTTTGGACGCCATTTTTGCTAGCATTTTCACAGTACATCTTAATATTTCCAGATCTATTGAATGATTTTGGTATTTTCTTTGACTGTGCCGATTCTCCTATCTCTCTGGCATGTATTGGGTGCTTTGTGACCAGTTTCTCCCCTAGACTGTATTGAACAATGCGTCCGTGTGAGCTGACCCCCACTTGTGACCAGTAGCAAAGAACAACTCATAGAGTCATAAGCAAAATCAAACGTTTATTTACCAATATTCTCAGCCACCAATGCCCAAGTGTCATTGTCAAATTGGCAGCACAAAATAATGCACATGATACTGTCAGTCCTCTCAATTCTAAATTCAACTAAAAAACACTGTGTTTAGAAGTAATAGATCAACTAACCTCTCGTCTCAGGCTTGGGGATGTAGTTCTTCCCTACTGCCTGGAGAACGAGGTCCCCATCCCACCTTCTCGCAAACTTGGGGAGCAGTGCCATCGCCGTCACCTGAAACAAACAAAAAAAAAACACACGAGCAAACCACAAAGGAACACGAACGAAATCCACAGAACACAGTATTCTACACACTACACACTCAAGTCACTGGCCGGTCAAGGCAGCCGATAGAGAAAGCGTAATAACAAAAACACGAGCACAGCACCACGGAAACAAGAAAACTAATACACCACTGACAGCATACAATTCAAAACATTTCAAACAAGGTTGAACAGAATAAGAAGAAACACCTAAAGAAGATGATGAAGAAAAACACGCACACACAAGACGAAGAAGAGAAGGAAGACACACAAACACGAGCACAGCACCACGGAAACAAGAAAACTAATGCACCACTGACAGCATACAATTCAAAACATTTCAAACAAGGTTGAAAAGAATAAGAAGAATGAGAACAAACACCTAAAGAAGATGATGAAGAAAAACACGCGCACACAAGACGAAGAAGAGAAGGAAGACACACTTGACACTTTCAATACTAAATTTTGAAGAAAACAGATAGATTTCTGACAGAATTATTGGCCAAAAAGTTCCACTACACGCTACAGATACTTATTAAAACAAAATAAACACGAATACTACCCGTTTTCACAAGAAACAAAGCTCCACGAAGCGGTAATCCGAAGACAAGATGGCGACCTTCACTGCAAAGATAGCGTCGGTCCGGCTTCAGAAGTTGGTGGCTTCGTGACGTCACTCGGGATTCCCTAAACATCGTAAAACTATTGGTCGGGGTTTCGTAAAATTGTGAAACATTTATCGTCATTCTATTGGCTGGATCGTACTTTTGTGAAACAATTTATCGTCATTCTATTGGCTGGATCGTACTTTTGTGAAACAATTTATCGTAATTCTATTGGCTGGATCGTAATTTTGTGAAACATTCTCACCGAGAAGAATCGAAAGGCCCCTGCGCAAGGATGACACGCAAATTCGTGAAGCGTTCCATATTTTTTTCATTTTAAAATCATATTTTTCATTAAAAAAATATTTAAGAATATACGACCAAAATTGTACACATTTGTGTAAGGCCTGTCGCTTTAAAAGTACTGAATAAAGTCCTGTTATAGAATACTTAATAATCACAGAGCCTGTCACTTTAAATGTATGTAACTGTCTTAATTATGTAACGCTCAACACCCTTAAACAGCCTGTCATTAAACAAAGAACGTCTATGTGGCACACACAGTTCTTATCACCAGCACACAAAACGTAGTTCTTAACCAACCTGAACCGCCGAGTAAGTACATAATTTTGGCAAAAACAAATCAAAGTCAATTAAACGAATATATATTGTCAGTTCATAGCAATTAATTCGGCAGAAATCTGAATAACAGTTATGGCACAAGGCTGTAGCATTGGGGACCGCTCATTGGTGAGTCTCGGATTCAGCAGCTGTCAATCATCCAGCCGGACCGGCGTTGTCTTTGTGTTTTTGTGGTGTGAATTTCATTTCTGATCACGGAGAAAAGGATACAGATAAATAGTATAGTTTTTTCGTTTTTTTAAAGTTGACTAAAAGATTACAGTGGCTACGTTAATGCTGCTCCAATGTTCTCCCCCCAGTGACAGGTTTATCCTTAAATCTGACTAATCTATGGACACTTTTACAGTCCCTTGATTTAATGTTAATGGAAATGAATACAGACAGGGTATTTATTTCAGTTAAGGGGGGAAAGAAGCTGAACCAAAAACGAGAAGAAAACTTTAAAAAAAAATATTTAATTTGAAAAACAAAACAAAAATCTTTTTCAGTACGATGTAATTTTCTGAAAAGAACACCACCAGCCTCATCAGATCTGTTAAAGAAACAGAAATGTATTTGGGAAAAGTTTAAAGTTAAATCAACAGTAAAAAAAAAGTCCAACTGGTAAAACGAGAAGCCGTCGTTAAATGCATCCCCGGTGGCTTGGGGGTACCGCTCGTCGCGATGTGATTTGAGCGGTCGACGGCACAGGGGTATTAAGTATCGCGATGCGGTTTTCGCGTATAACAAGCGGTTATTTCCGGTGTCACTAAAACGCGAAAAGACGCGAAAAGACACGAAAAGACGCGAAAAGTCCTGGTACATGTAACTGTTTTTAGTCGAGATTGGTGATTTAATATAAACAACCATCAAAACATGCACACACTCTCTCTCTCTCTCTCTCTCTCTCTCTCTCTCTCTCTCTCTCTCTCTCTCTCTCTCTCTCTCTCTCTCTCTTCCTCTCTCTCTCTCTTCCTCTCTCTCTCTCGCATGTGTGTGTGTGTGTGTGTGTGTGTGTGTGTGTGTGTAGGTGTGTATGAGCTTGTGTGTGCGTGTGTGTGTATACGAGGGTGTGTGTGTGGATGTGTGTTGGTATTCGCTAGCCGTGTCCAGCCAGCTGCACACAATTAACAGTCTCCTTTGGGTGAAGGAAGTTTTTATCTGTTTGAAGTGGGCGGTCATTTGTGAAAAGCTCGCCATAAACGGATCGCTTGGGCCCCAGGTGGTCGTAATGTAATGTGCCGCCAGCTTGACTGGGTATGTTGGGGGAATCGGCGTTTTGTCAAGTAGATGTTAATTCCTTTGTCGGATCGGATGGATAGAACACCAGCTCAGCTGGCGTGTGGTCAGTTGCGTAACTTTTATGAGTTACCCGGGGTAGCCGCTGATAACACGTTCGTGTGGGAATGTTTGATGCGCTCAGATCAAAGCCTCATTTAAGAGATAGCGAATTCCGTTGCAAGCCCCTGGAGCAAATTTTTGATTGGTGCTTTTGTGAACAAGAAACAATTGACAAGTGGCTCTATCCCATCTCCCCCCTTTCCCCGTCGCGATATAACCTTGAATGGTTGAAAACGACGTTAAACACCAAATAAAGAAAAGAAAAGTAAGGAGGTGATTGTTACAAGAAGGTGTCTTTTCGCGACTTTTCGCGTCTTTTCGCGTCTTTTCGCGTCTTTTCGCGTCTTTTCGCGTCTTTTCGAGTTTTAGTGACACCCGTTATTTCTGCTGTGTATCTTTGAAAACGATAAGTGACGTTGTTCTTCTTGTACATTGAACTTCTATCGTTGGATCGGTAATAATTGAATGTGATACTTACTGAGCGGTATTTAAAGTCCTGTTTTAATGCAAGTCTGTGATTTTGTAATATATTATTTCTGTTATAGTTTAACATCAGTTTCTTTATACCATTTTAAGAATTAATACATGTGCATACTCTATTTATTGATTGACTGATTCATTTGATTGATTTATTAAAGTATTTTTTTCTTGGTTTATTTGTTTGTTCATTTGCACACGCACACTTCTGATTTATTCAGTACGATGCAAATTGAGAAAGAACGCACAACCAGCTTTATTGGACCTGTAAAACTGTCTTTCTTTACTTTATTTGGTGTTTAACGTCGTTTTCAACCATTCAAGGTTATATCGCGACGGGGAAAGGGAGGAGATGCGATAGGGGAAAGGGGGGAAATGGGATAGAGCCACTTGTTAATTGTTTCTTGTTCCACACCCCGCGGGTTAGGGGGAGTCCCATATTGGTTGGGACTAGAAAGAATATACCCGATGCTACCCAGCATGTCGTAAGAGGCGACTAACGGTTCTGTTTCTTCTCTTCTTTTGTCTTATTTCTGCCTTACCAGTCCTTTCACCTATATTTCCTTCCAAGAAAACTCTCCCTACTATTCCCTGCAGTTTTCCAATTCTTTTCTTGTTGTCTTATTTCTACCTGACTGGATCCATCACCTTTATTTCACTTACCAAAAGTCTTCTTTTCCACATCCTTATTTCTCTGCACCCCGCATGTCGTATGAGGATTCTGTTTCTCCTTTTACCCTTGTTAAGTGGTTCTTGTATAGAATATAGTCAATGTTTGTAAAGATTTTAGTCAAGCAGTATGTAAGAAATGTTTAGTCCTTTGTACTGGAAACTTGCATTCTCCCAGTAAGGTCATATATTGTACTACGTTGCAAGCCCCTGGAGCAATTTTTTGATTAGTGCTTTTGTGAACAAGAAACACTTAACAAGTGGCTCTATCCCATCTCCCCCCCTTTCCCCTATCCCATCTCCCCCCTTTCCCTCGTCGCGATATAACCTTCGTGGTTGAAAACGACGTTAAACACCAAATAAAGAAAGAAAGAAAGTTTCTTGTTCACAAAAGCACTAATCAAAAAATTGCTCCAGGGGCTTGCAACGTAGTACAATATATGACCTTACTGGGAGAATGCAAGTTTCCAGTACAAAGGACTTAACATTTCTTACATAGTGCTTGACTAAAATCTTTACAAACATTGACTATATCCTATACAAGAAACACTTAACAAGGGTAAAATGAGAAACAGAATCCGTTAGTCGCCTCTTACGCCATGCTGGGGAGCATCGGGTAAATTCTTTCTCGTCCCAACCAATATGGGACTCCCCCTAACCAATATGGGACTCCCCCTAACCAATATGGGACTCCCCCTAACCAATATGAGACTCCCCCTAACCAATATGGGACTCCCCCTAACCAATATGGGACTCCCCCTAACCAATATGGGACTCCCCCTAACCAATATGGAACTCCCCCTAACCAATATGGGACTCCCCCTAACCAATATGGGACTCCCCCTAACCAATATGGGACTCCCCCTAACCAATATGGGACTCCCCCTAACCAATATGGGACTCCCCCTAACCAATATGGGACTCCCCCTAACCAATATGGGACTCCCCCTAACCAATATGGGACTCCTCCTAACCAATATGGAACTCCCCCCAACCAATATGGAACTCCCCCTAACCAATATGGGACTCCCCCTAACCAATATGGGACTCCCCCTAACCAATATGGGACTCCCCCTAACCAATATGGGACTCCCCCTAACCAATATGGGACTCCCCCTAACCAATATGGAACTCCCCCCAACCAATATGGAACTCCCCCTAACCCGCGGGGGGTACCTGTAAGACAAAACAAACATATCACAGAAGGTTTCAAGTTGTATCAACTCGAAGAAATCCGGCCAGTGAAACGAGAAACCGTCGTCAATAGATCCCCTTCGGGCTTCGGGGTACCGCTCGTCGCGATGTGATTTGAGGCCTCAATGGCACAGGGGTATTAGATGTCGCGACTGGTGCAACTTTGTGTCTAACAAGCGGTGATTTCTGCTGTGTTTCTTGCGCTTTGAAAAGGATAGGCAACTATGTTTTCTTGTACAATGCTTTTTATTTTATTTTATTTCATTTTATTATTTCATTTTATTATTTTATTATTTCATTTCTTTTCATTATTTCATTTCATTATTTCATTTAATATTTGATTTCATTTCATGATTTATTTTAGTTCATTATTTCATTTCAGTTCATTATTTCATTTCATTATTTTATTTCATTTCATTATTTCATTTAATCATTTTATTTTATTATTTCATTTAATTATTTAATTTTATTATTTCATTTCATTATTTCATTTCATTATCTCATTTCATTATTTCATTTAATTATTTCATTTCATTTGCTCATTTTATTTTATTTCCTTTGTATTTTGTAGTTCCAGTTAAGAGAGAAAAGAAACTGAACCACAAACGAGAACAACACACACACACACACACACACATACACACATACACACACACACACACACATACACCACACCACGACCCTCGTCTCGATTCCCCCGTCTATGTTACAACATTTAGTCAAAACTTGACTAAATGTAAAAAGCAGTTCTTGCCGTTTGCATTATTTCTCATGCAGCTCAGCAATGAGGTCAGTAACAACTAACCCAATCCATTCCAAGGCCTGATTATTCTGTTTGGCGTCACTTTACTCATTGGAAGCGTTCAAACCGAAGAACGTATCGTAGACGAGTTGTCAAGACCCACCTTGACTTTGCAGACCTTCTCAGTTTGCCAAGAAATATTTTAGCTACAGGACCAATGGTTTGCCGCGGATGAAGTGTTTGGCGCCATGCCTGCGAAGTATGACATGATGAATTATCGATGCTCAGTCAAATGTGTGTCTAAAAAACCCGTTGCAGCACGCCTGAAACTAATGTGTTGCTTCTTGAATTTTTCCTTCATCTTCCAACATGCTTAAAACTTCATGCACGTTGTGAGACAAGGAAGATAGACAGTGCGTAGACCATTCTTTAGTGTATGTGAAAACCCCACACCTCTTGTGCCCATCGTCCCATATATGGGACGGTACTTTATGCATACACTACTTTGAGCGGAAGTGCTATATAACTAGTCGCGTAAGACGAAAATACAACATTTAGTCAAGCTGTCGAACTCACAGAATGAAACTGAACGCAATGCAATTTTTCAGCAAGACCGTATTCTCGTAGCATCGTCAGTCCACCGCTCGTGGCAAAGGCATTGAAATTGACAAGAAGAGCGGGGTAGTATAGTTGCGCTGAGAAGGATAGCAGGCTTTTCTGTACCTCTCTTCGTTTTAACTTTCTGAGCGTGTTTTTAATCCAAACATATCATATCTATATGTTTTTGGAATCAGGAACCGACAAGGAATAAGATGAAAGTGTTTTTATTTCAAAAATTTAATTTTGATCATAATTTTTATATTCTTAATTTTCAGAGCTTGTTTAATCCAAATATAACATATTTATAAGTTTTCGGAATCAGAAAATGATGAAGAATAAGATGAACGTAAATTTGGATTGTTTTATAAAAAAAATATTTTTTTTAAATTTTCAGATTTTTATTGACCAAAGTCATTACTTAATTTTTAAGCCACCAAGCTGAAATGCGATACCAAAGTCCGGCCTTCGTCGAAGATTGCTTGGCCAAAATTTCAATCAATTTGATTGAAAAATGAGGGTGTGACAGTGCCGCCTCAACTTTTACAAAAAGCCGGATATTACGTCATCAAAGGTATTTATCGAAAAAAAGAAAAAAACGTCCGGGGATATCATTCCCAGGAACTCTCATGTAAAATTTCATAAAGATCGGTCAAGTAGTTTGGTCTGAATC
>NC_090258.1:41522975-41532975 GCF_037325665.1 Littorina saxatilis
TGCCTGTGGCTGTTACCTGTCTGTCCGGGTTGTGGTCTTTTTCTCACGGCAATTTCGGCATTCATAGTTTGTTTATGGACAGGAGGGGGGAGGGGGGAGGGAGTTGGGTGGGGGGTTGTGTGTTTGTGTGTGTGTGTGGGGGGGGGATCGTTTAAGACCTTGCTAAACATAATAACAGAATAATGATAACAGCACTTTATTGTCCATTAAAATATTACTTACAAATGGAAAGTCGCAAATTGGATGATTTGAATTAGGTATTATTTTGAAATTGTGAGTCTTTCCTGGATGTTTAAAAAAAATTATAGCTCTAGGTCAATAAATAACGATATTACGGCCATTTTTATGAAAGAAGTTGACCGGCGGCCATTTTGAGAAATCGGGCTTAAAGTTTTGGAAGGCACCAGCTTTACATTTTCCTTAGCAACGGGGGTTGAAAATTAACCTAACCCTTCCAAATGTTGCACAAGTGTACTTTGATCTGTCATGCATCCTTTAAATCAAAAACGAAGGGTTAAAAGAACAAGTATCACCATTTTTGAAGGCTTTGTTTACATCATACACGTGGAGGAAAACGGTCAAATACATGTCATACACATTAGCACACATTTTCACTGTCATTATCAGGATTAAAGAGGTCACATGCATCACGCGCACGTTTGTGTCCATTTAAAAACAAGAAATTCCTTCGAGGTAGGAAAATCACCCCCGTTGGTCAAAGGGAAATAACCATTCTCACTGCACCCATTCTCACTGCCACCAACTGAGAAGGTTATTTCCCTTTGACCATGAATATGTTTCTCTATAAGTCCTTGTAGAATCTTAATCCACCAATAACTCCCTAACCGTGTGTTTGACTGGTCCCAATTTTTGTAAGGACCGTCTCAGGAATGTATAGAACCTGTTCACCAAGTTTGGTGACGATCGGTCCGTTCTTTCTTGAGATCTATATGCGAACACAAACACACAAACACACAAACAAACAAACAAACACATCGACCGAAACCCATACACACCCCTATACCGGGGGTGTAAATAGTTTGACAAACACTTGAACAAAATCAACTTACTCGTGTCAGTCACTTTGTTGGCATCAAATAGGAATACGTATAGATCAGAATGTAGATCCCAAACACAGCAACTCCTCCACTGTGACAGTCTGTTCACCACAAAAGCTCTTCAGGGGCGGACGAGGGGGGGGGGGCACAGGGGACACGTGCCCCCCTCCCCCCGAAAAAAAAAGAAAAAAAAAGAAGAAAAAAAAAGATTTTTCTATGCTGATTCTATGACCATTTCTAAGTTCAAATGGCACCAGATGGCACCATTTTGCTTCTTTGGGCAAAATTTTTTTCAGGGGGGGCATGCCCCCGGACCCCTCTAGAAAATTCGGGCGCTTCGCGCCCATCACATTCACTTTCGATTCAAAGTGCCCCCCCCCTTACAAAGCAACTGATCCGCCCCTGGCTCTTGCACATCAATGTTGACACCACCTCCAACATCACCTTTATCCATGTCTTGCACTGAGAGCTGTAGAGCTACAATCTCCTCCGGATCAAACTGGGTGATACATCCACGACGAGTATCACCGGGTGCAGCGTCATGAACTTTAATCTGTTTGCAGCCAGTTCCATTGGCTTTGCAGCAACAAAGAGGGCCCCAAAGGGCTTAAAATCGTGATCGTGATTGGCGTTTTTTGACCTTTCTGTGACCGTGATTGCCGAAATTTCCATTTCTGTGATCGTGATGGGACTTTGCCCGTGATCCGTGATGACAAAAAAATCAAGTCTCGTGATCGTGATCGTCATTTGTTTTCGTGATCGTGATGGGCATTATTGCAAAGCATTTTATTTTCAACGTACATTTTTCACAGCTGTATCACTCTATGATCCTCTATTCGTCAAGGAGCCAATCCCGATTGAAGGGAAGCAACAACACATTCAGAAATATGATTTTGACAGCGATTGCTTCCCTTTAAGAGAACCAATCACACAAAAAAAGAGATCCAATCAGAAGGCAAATTGCTAAAGTCTGCCAAACTTCATCCAATGGAAGGGCTTCGTGCAAAAGTTTTGAGTGCATTCAGTCAAATTCGAACTCGAAGATCAAAAATGGCGTGCAGCAGTACTGTCATCGAACTTCTGTTATATTTTGTGGATTCAAGCCAGACCAAAGCAGGCGGCGAGAATGCCTTCCTTGGTGGAAAGGTCAGGCTACGGGTCGGTCTTCCCGAAGACGAAATATCAAGATTCCTGGAACGCCGAAGAAGAAGAAGAAGAAGAAATATCAAGATATGTTGATCTATGTTGCTCTATGACTGTTCTGCATGTAGGCAAAGATCTTGAAATTTGTTCAAGATCTTTGAGTTTGAGTGAGATCATTGACATTGTCGACATTGCCACGTCCGGCTGTCACTCGCTCAGTGTGACCTCGACTGGCTCGAGATCGAGTCTGCGTGTAGCCAAAACCGAAACTAGAAATGTGTTTTTCATCCCAGCAACGTGGACATGCTTGGCATAGATTCTAATTGTCGCTTCTTTGCATTAAGCTTGGATTTATTTTAGCGCCTGTAAACTCTAATATCAACAATGGGTTAAATTCAGAAACAATGGCGGGGAGACGTGCCAGTTTGGGTCACTTGATCCTCATGTCAAAGACGATCAAAGGCATGTTCGTGGGGGATTTTGTCAGGCATGCTACTTTTCCGGTAATTGCCGGAAATCCGATAAAGCCGTTTTCAAAATCCGGTAAAGTCAAATTTATTCCGGTGAAGTTGAAACATTTCCGCAAAAACGATCCGTGTGAATATCGCGCAACGCGACCGGGCGCCGGTCTCAATGAAGCCAGCGCACAGTAGTGTTGTTTTCACCAGTTTGGAGGTGTGTTGAATGGTGGTGGGGGGAAGCTAAAATGGGATTTTTAACAAGATCACAACACTATTACAGCCCTGAAAATGATGCCCAGAATGCACCAGATTGCACAGATTTTAACCGTTTTTTGAAAAAAATTCCGGGGGGGCATGCCCCCGGACCCCCCTAGTTGGCTCGCCTGCTTCGCAGGCTCAGGCTTGTGGCGAAGCCACTGGCACTGTGGCTTCTTTCAGGTAAAACTATTTTTGGCCTGTAGCATTCCTGTTTGTTTTTCAAGCCCATGAAACCAGGCGATGGTGTACCTCAAATTGTACGGCAAAGTTGAAAATAAAGAACCCATCACACATACATGTACTTTAATTTCAATCCACCCAATAGTTTTGGAGAAAATGGGTTTACAAGATTTAGCTCTGGAAATGTGAAATTGTGTAAGTATATATTCATGTGTGTGAGTGAGGGTGTGGGAGTTGAATGTGAAAGAGTGTCGGGGAGAGAGAGAGAGAGAGAGAGAGAGAGAGAGAGAGAGAGAGAGAGAGAGAGAGAGAGAGAGAGAGAGAGAGAGAGAAAGAGAGAGAGAGCGAGAGAGAGAGAGAGAGAGAGACGGCGAGAGAGGGGGGAGAGGGAGAGAGAGAGAGAGAGAGAGAGAGAGAGAGAGAGAGAGAGAGAGAGAGAGAGAGAGAGAGAGAGAGAGAGAGAGAGAAAACAATGAAAACAACATTCTTGTTACTGATTACAAACCATGAAATGAATTTCTATGTGTGTATGAAAGAGAACTAAAAAAATAAAAATAAAAAAGTGCAACAGTTCTCACTTTGTGTTGAATAAACAATAGATCCAGAGGAGCGAATTACTGTGTGGTTGTGTTTACTTTGACACGTGCTTTCTGTACCTGCAACTTTTACCGTGACCGTGATTTGCCACTGGTGTTCGTGATCGTGAAAACAAAAATCAAGGTAACTGTGATCGTGAAAGCTAAAATTTCCCTTCCCGTGATCGTGATGACACCCCCCCTTTGGGGCCCTCAACAAAGGCGAGCTCTCTCGAGCACATCACAGCCCTGTTGCAATTAAGGAACTGCAGCATGCACCTCCATCACATCTCCTCCACCACTCGCCTCAACTACATGTGTTCTTGCAGTTGATGCAGTGTCATTAGAAACGCCAATGGGGGTTTCGACACTGACGAGGGGACGGTCTGACTCCTCTTCGTCCACATATTCAGCATCAGCGTCACATATCTCGGCGTCAGACGCATCAGAATCGGAGTCACTGAATCCAGCAACGTCTTCGGCAAAGAAATCCGACAACAAATCTCGGAGTCCGTGGTTATTTTCAAGCGAATCGCAGTTGAGAAGCGCTGTCAATCGGTGTACGTCAGCCATGGTTTTGCTTTCGTATAGCGATAGGAAATGATACAGTGTTACTTCCCCTGGGCTGATTTGACCAATGAGGAGGCCGTTGCTAGCCCTTTCTTGAAGGCAGACAAGCTGATTGGTTAAATCTTAAAGTTTGTTTATGTCACGATTTCCTGTGGGCGGGTATTTTTAACCAACGAAATACACGGCGGGAAAGCTGATGCAATGAGCTTTCCGACAGTACCAAACATAGTGGGGTTCTGTAAGGGATACACTAAGCAAACTATCGGTCAAAGTGAGGCATTTTGATGTCATGTTTGACTTTTTTGGTGAATGTATTGCATTTAAATCCCGGATTTGATAAGTTGCAGGGGTCAATTTTGGCCATCGTCGCAATTGTAGGAGTGCGCTGCGCTCCCTATCAATAGAAACCTTACTACCTACTTTAAAACAGGGTTAAAAACGGATCCTGGGGGGTAGTTCAGAACACCCCCGATTTGCCAATCGCCGTGGAGAAGGCGTTGGCTGTTCTCATGTGTGTTGTGGTCTCATCGAGATTGTTCCACTCTCTCACTGTTTTGACGAAGTAGGAGTTTCTGAACTGTTCTGTTTTGGAATCTGTGATCTTAATCCATCGCCTATTATTTACTATCTGACTAACTGTAGGGTTTTTCTGTGTGGTAATCTCTGTAGCGTGAGGGTTTTCTGTGTGGTACTCTCTGTAGCGTGTTTCTGTGTGGTAATCTCTGTAGCGTGAGGGTTTTCTGTGTGGTAATCTCTGTAGCGTGAGGGTTTTCTGTGTGGTAATCTCTGAAGCGTCAGGGTTTTCTGTGTGGCAATCTCTGTAGCGTAAGGGTTTTCTGTGTGGTAATATCTGTAGTGTAAGGGTTTTCTGACTTTCTCTGGGTTGATCGGGGTGATGAAGTGTTGAAGTGCTGTTCATGCTCAGTTAGGTGGCACCCAGTTTCGCTTCAGCCCAGGAGTCGAGTTTAAAGACTGTAGTCCGGGATAAACTGCGGTGAGGGTACACTTTATCCCAGGCCCCAAGTCTCTGACCTCGACTCTTTTATCCCAGCCCAGGTCCCGTCCTTCATGATCCCGCCCCGCTCGTGACGAGTGCCTGTGGTAGGCTCGTGACGAGTGCCTGTGGTAGGCTCGTGACGAGTGCCCGTGGTAGGCTCGTGACAAGTGCCCGTGGTAGGCTCGTGACGAGTGCCTGTGGTAGGCTCGTGACGAGTGCCTGTGGTAGGCTCGTGGCGAGTGCCTGTGGTAGGCTCGTGGCGAGTGCCTGTGGTAGGCTCGTGGCGAGTGCCTGTGGTAGGCTCGTGACGAGTGCCTGTGGTAGGCTCGTGACGAGTGCCCGTGGTAGGCTCGTGACGAGTGCCTGTGGTAGGCTCGTGACGAGTGCATGTGGTAGGCTCGTGACGAGTGCATGTGGTAGGCTCGTGACGAGTGCCTGTGGTAGGCTCGTGACGAGTGCCTGTGGTAGGCTCGTGACGAGTGCCTGTGGTAGGCTCGTGACGAGTGCCTGTGGTAGGCTCGTGACGAGTGCCTGTGGTAGGCTCGTGACGAGTGCCTGTGGTAGGCTCGTGACGAGTGCATGTGGTAGGCTCGTTACGAGTGCCTGTGGTAGGCTCGTGACGAGTGCCTGTGGTAGGCTCGTGACGAGTGCCTGTGGTAGGCTCGTGACGAGTGCCTGTGGTAGGCTCGTGACGAGTGCCTGTGGTAGGCTCGTGACGAGTGCCGGTGGTAGGCTCGTGACGAGTGCCTGTGGTAGGCTCTTACAGGTTTCTCTGACGAACCCTTGTTTGCTGTCAAATATAAGTACTTGCACAATCATCTAACTTCAATAACACAATCATCTTGGTTTTTCTCTCCCAGGTCTTTCGCGAAGATCGTGACGTGTGTCAACAGCAAGCAAGTTTCTGACGTCAGCTGTCGACCACATGCAGTTGGCCAGATCAATCCACGCATGGGTAAGTGACGTCATATTAATTTTTGTTGTGACGGGTGACATGTTACTGGTTTGTTAATGATGCGTATATGCAATATTTGTGTGTGTGTGTGTGTGTGTGTGTGTGTGTGTGTGTGTGTGTGTGAATGCATACGTGCGTGCGTGCGTGCGTGCGTGCGTGCGTGCGTGCGTGCGTGCGTGTGTGTGTGTGTGTGTGTGTGTGTGTGTGTGTGTGTGTGTGTGATTGAATGTCTGTTACATAATATGTTTATATTTGTCTTTTCCTATACTAATACAGCAATCCCTTGCAAAGTGGAGGACTTTGAAGCCGTGTGCACTAGTTCGCCTGCCATTAACAGAGGTGAGAGATAGTGTATTAGCATAATGTGTGTGATTTCAAGTATCTCTACGCTTAGACTAGGATAAATTCTCGAAAAGAGGCCTAAATAAAAAGAGGTAGGCATTTGTGGGTAATTAAGGGCAACAGGTTGATTCTTATGGATTTGGGTGTGCTGAATTCATTTCTGCCTGTTGCCAAAGTCAAAAATGCCTATATTCGTTACTATTCAACGGTTTCCAAGATGGCCGCCATGATATCAAGAGACTACTAATTCTCAAACAAATGCTTATATCTTTGGTGTTTTTAGAGATACAGTGTTAATTGTTGGCTAGTTGGTAGATGACCGATAGGCAATGGTTGCCTTGTCAGAGTATTTGACCTTGACCTTAAGTCAAGGTCACATGAGACTTGACAATATTGACTTGTACTGTTTTGTCATGTGTGCATTTTAAGTTGTCTTTTGACAGTAAACTACTGCGAACTAATCACTAAAAATAAGTGATATTACCCAGTAGGTATTCAGCATTAAAATGAATATACATTGATCATCATTCTGACAAGGTCAGGGTCATTTTGACCCCATATTTCAGATGTGTTTAAACTTGGACGCCATCAAGATTTGCAGTGGCTCATCTGTTGTACACACTGGACATCTGATTCAACAATTACATTTCAGCAGGGGTTCAGATCAATGGTGCACAATCAACTAGGTCAAAGGTCAAGGTCAAGGTCAAAGTCAAAGGTCACTATTTGGACCATTTATTCTCAAAAACGGGGCCTAAAATAGAGATAGGCCATTTGTGAGTAATTATGGTGTGCTCTTCCCATTTCTGCTGTATGACAAAGTGTATATTTGCTAGTTTGTCCTGTATCATTAAATATTCAAAATGGCCGCCACAAGCCTGAAAACTCACCCACACACAAAAACTGACAATTCTTTAAACATAACCACTCTATTTATTATCAACTTTTGTTTCAACATACGTTTGTATCAATAACGTTGCATAATCAGTACAAATTTCAACAACATTTAAGATGTCATGGTATTTCTGTGGCAATTACCGTATAACACAATATACACAAATCTGAAGCATGACAAACGTTAATGTTCCATAATACTCTGTCACGAGAAAAAAACTTCCGAAACATGTTGAGAACAAGCTCAGCAACAGGTAAACATATCAGCTATGTACAGGCATTCAGCAAACAATGTCAAATGTTCACATTTCATATGGTAAGGTCAATGAACATCACACACGTCCAAAGGGTCACGGTCAGTTCACCACTCGTTAAGACACTCCTCGTGCATTTCCCGGCATTTGCACGCTGCTGTGCATGGTAGCTTCGCCTTTCTGCATCTGCACCTTCCACTGCTGCACTGCTTCTGGCAGGTGCAGAAGATGATGTCTAGGCACGCGTCTGGAACAGACGGAAGGGTTTTCAGGACGGGGAGGAAGACGCCATCCTTCAGTTGCCAGCCCATGCTTTCAATCGGCGGCAGGTTCGGCTTCTTCTCATGAGCTTGTTGCCAGACTGAGGCCTGATAATGAGCTCTCTTGATGTGGAAGCTCAGAGCATCACTGGATGGGGGCAGATTTTCTGGGGCGGTGGCTTTCCAGAACATGATGGTTCTGGCACCATCTGCAGTCTCACAGTTTGAGATGTACAGCTTGCAAACGAACTGCTCTGCTTCTTTTGACGTGTCGTCTGTCAGCTGCCCTTTCCCCAAATTTGCCAGCAGCTGGTGATGTTGCTGAAACACTTTCCACCCAGATACCTTGCCTTGGCCAGACAGGAAAGATGTGGAATCCGAGCCAGTGATGGCGTGGAATTCTATCAAGTTCTGGAGCTTTGCCTTCTCCATGTCAGGTCTCTTGGCAATATTGTGAACTGAGATGTACTGTCTACGCTTTGCTGTGCCAGCTTTCATCCACACTTTCTTGCACTTCATTTTGTCAAAATATGCGAGAATCAATACAGCTACATCTGTGTCTTGTGAAGAAACAACCAGGCTGGTTGCATCGCTGTTCACACAATGCAGAACAACACGTGTATCACCCTCTTCGTGACTGGCCTCTAGCGGAGTCGTGTCCACGTCTGGCTTGGATGACTCAACTTGAGTTGGATCACTGAAACCACCGGAAACCACAACAGTTTTGTCATCTGGTGCCTGCAGGATGAGTTGCCGAGACAGAAATTTGGCCAGATCAGCTTTGTTCTCAGGGTGAGACATGAAGTTGTCCCATTTGGCTGGCAGGGGTGTGTCCTTAGACTCTATCAGTTTCCTGATGGGCTGAGCTCCTTTGCTCCGCTTCTTTCTTGTTCCACCTTTGATTGACAGCTGATCATACCGATCAAAGACGATGTCGGTGCGTTTAAAGGCATGTCCTTGGGCAAGGAGAGACTTGACGAATGTGTCAGCAAGATCACCAAATGTAGCTGCACCTTGTGGCTTTCCAAGTGCACAAACATGTGCTTGCCCATCAACGACAAGTGTTGCCTTGTCTCCAAGCTCATGTGCTTCAATGCCTGGAGGACAGTTTACACCACTTGTGAGGATTTTAAGCAAGCTTGCTTTTGATCCTGACCTTAAACTGCCATCAGTTTCAGCAAGTGAAGGGGGTACTGGCATCAGCTCATGCTTCATGATCACAGAAAGATCAACACTGCGCCCTGCTTCATAGGCCGTGATCAACCGCTGAAGAATCTTTCTGTCAGCTTTGACCGTCTTTTGTTTCCCACTCTTTGCATCCTTCTGCTTCACCTCGTACAGACTGGCAAATGTCAGAGGCTTGTTCTTCGGCAGGGCATCGCGGAATTTCACTTTCCTCTCTTCACAGGGCACAAGTCTCTCCCGAACAAATGTTTTCACCTGTTCTTGTCCTTTTTCACGTGCTGTCAACAGGTTTTCTTCGATGTTCTTGGTTGTAAGATCCTTCGATGCAATGTTCTGCAGATCTTCAGGCACATCCAGAGAAAAAACCTTGAAGCGTTTAAGGTTGTCAAACAACTTTTCTTCATCAGTTTTGTCTTGTCTTTTTCTGGCCTTGTTGCATTCGTTGTGAATGCTCTTCTCGTCAACCTCTGCTCCAAAGACTGCTCTTGTTTCTCCTGCAATGTGAGATCGGAGATTGAACGAGAGGGCCCAACGGTTCAGAGCAGACGGTGTCTTTGTGATGCCCACAATCCCTCCACATGACTTTCCAATCCCGTTCAGCCATTCTTGACTTTGATCTGGGTCCACCTGGTTGAACTTGCTCTGGCTCCTCTTCACAACAAAGTGCCCAGCTTCAAATTCTTTCTTCACTTCTTCGGGGAGCTGATTCATTTCACTGACGTAGACTGTGCCCCATCGAGCATAGTTGGTATGATTATATCTCATGAAGTAGGGGAGCATTGCCGTGAAAGCTTGAAGATGCAGATTCCAGTCGCCATCTCTACTGGCGCGTGTGAACTGGAGGAGAATTTCTACCATCTTCAGGTAC
>NC_090258.1:41537975-41545475 GCF_037325665.1 Littorina saxatilis
GTGAGACTGTTGTTGTCACCAGTAGAGCTGACTGTTTACATGGTGTGAGACTGTTGTTGTCACCAGTAGAGCTGATTGTTTACATGGTGTGAAACTGTTGTTGTTAATGGCAGTGGCTCCAGCGGTCTTGCAAATGGCCTTCGCAGCATTGCTGGTTACCGGTAATGTAGGGGGTGTCCCCACAGCAGTCGTCACCACAGACTAACCACGAGGAACGAGCGTATATTGGCAACTATGTGTGTTTTTGTAGTAGGCAGTAGGCCCACAGCAGGCGTCTCCCATGGCTGAATAAGCACCGCAGCAAATCTTATCAGGCGAGTTGTATGCGTTGCTCCCGCAACAGCGGTTGACATAACCACCGCCTGGATATTCTTTACCGCCACAGCAGAGGTCCTTTTTTGAGTTGTAGAGATAATAGCCACAGCATGCGTCGTCCACATCCCCAAGCTCATACAGCCTGTTGATACAGCAGATCGTGGTGTTCGTGGGGGGAAAGTTGTTGCACCCATTCTTTGGAACAAATCTAATTAAACCTTGACGGAAAGAAAATCCCATTCAATTTTTTTTCAAGAGAATTCAATTCAATCCAATTCAATAAAACGTTATTGTCTGATGTGGGTCGTTTTCAAAAAATTTTTGCCAAATCGGTCCAACTTTTTTTCGACAAAAATCGTTATTTTGCTTTTAGGTCTGGAATCTGCATTCATTTATTTGTTAAAAACTGAAGTAAGCCACTTTAATGACGAGTATGAAGAACAATATCTTTAAAATGCGAGATCTACTGTGTGAAGGAAATCACGAATAACACTAACAGGCAAAGTTTGACAGTGATATCCTCCACGCTTTTAGAAGCGCTAACCAGAGATATAGCGTGACATAGCGAAGTGTGTTGCACGGACTGTGAATTCAGCTCACTGACCGAGGAGAGTTGATGTTGTAAATCGCAACGAAGATATCGTTACACTTAACCACTGTCTGGGGACAGAAAGGGGTTGTCACAGTAATCGACCGGGAGAAAGGAAGCCCGAGTAAAGCACTTAACAGGTAAATGGAATAAGCATTTGAATATCGCTAATGTTTATCGCATAAGTTGAATCGACTAACACTGTAAGCTGTAAACATAGCAGACAGATATCTAAGACAAGATGTCCGCTATTTATGTTTGTGCAGTGCGTCATATAACCGGTCGGAAAGGAAGATAGCAGCCAGATGACAGTATGAAGGATCTGAGAAGCCACCGAAGTATCATGCAGACCCGCATAGCTGAGATTCGACGGGATTTCGAGAAGCTAGTGCAAGGTTATGGTTGTCCGTATAGTTGGACCATAGAGGTCACAGGGCGATAGAAATTGAGTAGACCGAGGTCGCCAGTAGAAGGAATTAGTAGTTAAATACATTTCCTAGTGAACGGCCATAGACGCTGTGTAATTCTGTGTATGAACAGAGTTAAAATATGTCTACAAGCTCTTAATTACTTAAAGATATAAGGAATGTTTAGTAGGAAGAGCAGACGGTGATTTAAGTCTGCCGGAATAGGAACTATTACTGGTTTTTTGACTACACACGAGCCGTGAGTCGATACCCGTAAAATAGATATCGTGTGCCTGTGAGTTCACGGACTGTTTGTGTATTTCTCTACCAAAGTGAAGGGTAGAGAGTTTTGTTAGTGCAATTGTGTACGAGATTGTAATCTCGAGTTGTTTTTGCCTACAAAACTGTGAGTACCGGATTTTTGAATACCTAACATGTATGTTTATGATTGTGTGTATTTGTGTGTATGTTGAATAATACAGTGGAGGGAACCTACATTTGGAGTTGTGTTTGATTCCTGTATGACAGCATATTAGCTCATTTGCATTCATTCACATACTGTTGACGCGTTTCACACAAAAAATGCGTGGAAGTTACATGATGTCTGCAGTTAGCGTATATTCTGCGTATTACTTGACACTGTCTTCATTTATGTGGCTGAATGCTGCCCCTGAATGTAGTTGAATGTAAAATGTTATCTTTTCTTTAAAATGTCACCCAATCTTTTTCCTGCCTATCTCGTTAGGGGGATATTGCGCGCCCTTAAACTTGTCTCTCGAGGAACATGGGACGTATTCTTATGATACAAAAAAAATCGCTTTCTCCGGGATGAACGGAGAAGAAAAATTCTAAAAAGACAATTGAAAGCCCGCAAATAAACTATAGAGACAGGCAAATAAGTGTCTACTGCTGCCAAAGACGCTTTTATATTTGAAGCAATAACAACGTCACGAAGCTATTCTGAGTTCCGTGGTGAGCGGGAACGCCCATTCACTGATCCTGTCAGAACAATAGTCAGATTCAAAAAACAAAACTAATAAGACTTACAGTCAATGAACTATTTTATTCAGCAGTTGTGATTGATGTTTTCGCAGCAATGTTAGGTGCTGACCAGAGAAATCAGCTTAAAATCTCGAAGAAAACGAGCACTTGCGACAGAGCAAAGTCTGTTCTCGTTCATAACAGAGGATACGCGTATATTTAACCGTCGCGCAGACAATAAAATAGATATAAAACTGATAAGATCTTTTACAAAAGTACCCACTGTGTAACCCAATTTAGTCTGGAAAATCCAAAGATGTGTCACTGAAATATGCAGTTTAAGACATGACCTATACACAAGTACGTGTTCAGTGCGCACAGTGGAAACTGGCCCCAGAATCGTAACACTAAACAGCAAGGACCGTAATTATTTTTTTATTATTATTCTCTTTATTTATAACAGCAAGGACATTTTGGGTGTTTTCAAAGCGACGTCGCTTTGAAATAAACTTGTGTGATTCTTGATCTGGATCAACATTTCCACAAACTGTGAGATTTTCAGAGTTTGAATCGAACTCTTTCAATTTGAAAGTACCGTAACAGCAAGGACAACATTTTGAGGGACATCTCACCTTAGTTGAAAGGCAGCAATATTTTGATGTTGTTCATGTCGTCTGCAACTGTATAATGATCTGTAGTTAATCAATTGATGAAAGCATTCTCTTTCTTTGGATCAAATCAAATCTGAGTTTGGCGATCCACATTTTTTAGTGTTATCAATTTTCTTCAGTCGTAACAGCAAGGACTATTTTTGTGGGACAAAAGTTTTTTTCGTATTATGCACCCCTAAGACCAAGTTTTAATAAAAAAATAACTCTAGCAAAAATAAACCAATAAAGACTATAATGTGACCAAATTTCATGATTATCCGATACTGTAAAACAGAAACGAATAGATCTGACAGACTGGTTGGCGACCGTGGGACACTCGTTTTTTGGCACCCTTGCGTCAGATAACGCACGCCCTACAAACCATACTAACATAAAATTGTATTTTTGTTACAGGAAGTTAATGAACCTTGGACAACGAACAAAATGATACAAAATGTTATCTACTTTGTTTTAAGACGCGACGACTGTGCAGAGCCAAAGTCCGGATACAGCTTTCGCGACATTTTTTGAAAACGACCCATGTAACAACAGAAAATGTTCTTTTGGCTCGAGTATACAACAAAAAACAACAGTCTTTGCACTTAGTCCTTGCAACATGTTAAATAAATATCATGTTCCCCATGCAATAACTCGAGGTGGTGAATGGGTTTGAGCTTTCATGTGAAACGTGGATTGTCAAAGTAAAAGCCAATCAGGCTGATTGAGAATGTTCTATTCTTAACTATCATTGGGAATCCCGAGAGACTTTCTTTGTTTAGTGAGGCATTTGTGGGTGTTGCGGCTTGTCGAGACTAAGCCCAACTAAACAAAGAAAGTTTCTCGGGATTCCTAACATGAGTTGCAATAGATCATTTTGTAACGTATAACGGGGTATCAAAAACCAAGAAAGGTAAGTTGTTGGAACGTTTGTTATTGACAAAACAATACATTCACTATATAATATATATTATTTGTTTAATATATGAATGAATTGTTTTGTCAATAACAAACGTTCCAACAACCCACCTTTCTTATTTTCTTATTCTGAATTTTGGAACGTTGGCAGTCTCTTTGTTTTTGTATTAAGGGGAAGCTAACCCAATTTAAACTCGAAATTCAAAGACAAATTACGGCAACAAAAAAGATCTGTTTTCAACCATTTTTGCCCCCCAGTCTTCTTAGATCTAAAGCGAAGCTGCAGACATACAATACTTTATAAACTACGCTGCTGCTGTAACGGAATTAACGTTAATAAATTATGAGCTAACGGTACCAACATTTTCGAAGCGAAGTAAAATCAGCTTTATCTAAACAGACAATACAAAACTCTGTTTCCCGATGTGTAAAAAGAAAGGCAGTATCTAGGCCTACTGTGGTTTGATCTTGAAAGTCTGTGCTTTCAATTTTCTGATGTTATAATGTTCGATGAGAGCATTTTCTCAAAGGCGAGGTGAAAAACGCATGATCACAAACAACATAGGACATTTCCTGAAAAAGAAACTCTGAACTTTCATGCTACTGGCTTCTGGCTACATGAGCGGATAGGTGTGAATGCATAAAAGTAATGATAAATAAGTGAAACAATTATTTACTTGAAAATTCGCGACCCGTCATTGGAGCCGTCATTTTGATTATTGATTCAACGCCAAACAGATTTCTATCAGAATGCTAAATCTGACAACTGTGGCAGTGCTTCGGAGTGACAAGAGACTCAATCGGCTTGGGGTTGTTTTTGATTTATCAGTTTTTATCAAGTGACTCATGTTGTCCGTATAACCACTTGTCACGCTCATAAGAAAAATATCTATCTCAGTGTTGGGCATTTCTGTAGTGAAACAATAACAATAACAATAACAATAACAGCACTTTATTGTCCATTAAAATATTACATAAAAATGGAAATTTTTCTTCGGCACACCCTGCCTGCCTGTAAACGATTATAACAACAATTGTATAGAAATGACATGAAACGATGGATTTTTACTTTTTATTGCAAAATTAAGTCCTGTGTTTCAGTCAATGGTCGGTATTCAGCATGGTTTAATGTAGGTCGAGGCACCCGGCAAGGGGATCCGCTGTCACCTTATCTATTTTTGATTTGTGCTGAAATATTGTCTCTTATGGTACGCCAGAACAACAAGATTGGTGGTATGAATATTCTTGGCGAAAATATTTTATTGTCACAATTCGCCGATGATACCTGTCTGTTTCTTGATGGTACAGAGCAATCTTTTTGCGAAAGTATAAAAGTGTTACAACATTTTGCATCACTGTCAGGTCTGAGAATGAACTATGATAAAACAATTCTAGTTTGGTTAGGACCTTTAAAGTTTAGCAAAAGAAGATTTTTGCCTGATATGAATTTTACCTGGAACCCGGATAATTTTAAAGCACTTGGCGTTATTTTTTCGGTGAATATATCCGAGGTTGTTTTTCTTAACTATAGAAATAAGTTAAAGGAAATTCAAAAACTTCTGAATTCATGGACCAGAAGGAACCTGACACCTTTTGGTAAAATAACAGTCCTAAAAACCTTGGCTATTTCCAAATTGACACATTTGTTTACTAATTTACCTGATCCAGACGAACAGTTTATGATGGAGTTAAATAATATTTTTTTCAAATTTCTTTGGGATGGAAAAAGAGATACAATTAAAAGAAGTACGGTCACCCAACCCTATGAAGATGGAGGATTAAAGATGGTTGACGTGAAAAGTTTTCTGTCATCTCTAAAAATCGTTTGGTTAAAAAGAGTTGATGGCCTTACTGGATTAATATCAAGATTATTGTTTAAAGCATGTCCATCTGTTACAACAATTAATATGAGAGGAGAGGAATTTGCAAATGTTTTGATGCAGAGAATGGAAAACCCGTTTTGGACCAATGTTTTTAAACATTATAAGAAACTACATGGAAAATGTGACCCTATAACCTTTAACGATTTTGTATCAGAATGTTTACATTATAATGTTAATATTCGGAGAGATAAAAAGACAGTGTACATTCAAAATTGGATCGACAATGGAATAGCTCAGATTGGTCATATTTTGGGACAAAATGGATACTTATCCTATAATGCGTTTAAAATCAAATATCCAAATGTGCGAGGTGATTTTGTATTGTATCAAGGTGTAATCCAGGCTGTTAAGAAATATCAGAGAAAAATCGGCTTAGAATTTGATAAACATTGTATTATGACAGAGCCCATTGTGTGGAAATGTATTTGTAAAGGTAAGACACAACTTATTTACAAAAAACTGATTGAACATGCTACGGTCCCAAAATGTATCGAAAAATGGTCTGAATCTTTAGACTGTTTGTTAGATAAGAAGGCTATTTTTCAACATGTTTTTAAAACAACAAAAGACACTGGTCTGAGATGGTTCCAGTACCGATTATTGTACAGAATTTTGCCCACAGAAAGGTTTCTATTTTTGCGAAAAATTGTGGATACGTCATTGTGTACATTTTGTGGTAGAAATGAAGAAACCCTTTTACATATGTTTTGGGAGTGTGATAAAGTGCAGACCTTTTGGATAGAATTTGTAAATTGGCTAAAGGCGAACTGCACCCATTGCAACAATTTAAAACTGTCTAAAGAACTGGTTCTTCTTGGAGTGGCGAACAATGTAGTCACCGATAAAGCTTTTGATGTGTTATTAATCTGTGCCAAACACCATGTATATATTTCCAAAATGAACAAAAAGACCCCTCATTTTCAGACATTTAGTAGAAACTTTAAGCAAAGATTTATTTGTGAAAAGTATAACGCAGTTGTGAATAATACAGTAGATACATTCTACAAGGATTGGCGCCTGTATATGCACGTTTTGATGTAACCCTTAGGTTTTTTCGTTCTTAAAACCTTTTGATAATGCGACCACCAAACCACTGAACATCCCCCCCTCCCCATTCCATCCTCCCACCCCATGTATGTTGTAATTGTCCAAGTGTGCTTTTCTGTTATATGATTCTGTCCTTTCGGTTAGGTGATGTCCTGTAATGTACAGCATATGCATGTAAAAAAAAAATGTACAAAAAGAGAATAAAAAAAAACAAAAACAAAAAACAATTGTATAGGACGACACACATAAAACATAAAACATAAAAGGGATACAATCAAATATGATATTGTACTATGAAACTAAAGGGGTAGCTACTGGAAGGATATCTATTATGTGTTACAGAGTACAAACTCTCAGACCATCAGAAACCATTGCCACGGTAACGTAAGCAAAACTGCCGATCTCGTTTCTTGAGTTAGGCACTTTTGCTATATATGATACAGGAAGATTAGTTTTGAAAATGTGAAGGTATGTAAAAGCTCATTGTGGAATGTTAGGCAGTTTTGCTGATTGGAAATGTTTCTGTCAGCTCTTTATCTGACGTTTACCCCGTGGTAACTGCTCAAGATAGGCAGTTTGCAACTTATAATTTGTTCAGAAACCAAAAAAGTGGTAGGCTTTTGTTCTGTAACGCTTTTGAAGAAGCAAAACATTAAAGTGCCTGTGGAGTGGAGAGTTGTTTCAATTGACAGGAACAACTAGGTAACGCTTTT
>NC_090258.1:41550475-41577975 GCF_037325665.1 Littorina saxatilis
CCGAATTGTAAACAGAATGTACAACCCTTCTAGTATATGATTTTTATCCCTTTCTGTTTGTGTTTTACAAAATACTGAAGTGGTTACAAAGTCTGGGAACTCACCTTTGACCTTATGTAAAGGTTAAGGTCATGGAATGCTGGTAAACATTTTGTTGACATCGTAAGGTATAAGTATGCGAAATATGAAAGCTCTGCTTGCTTTCATGTCTGAAATGTATTGATGTCTATGAATGTGGGGAATGTAAAATGTCGACCGCGAAAGTTAGGGGGTAGGGTTGGGAAACTGCCTACAGTTTCATTTTTTGGCATGGGACTTGATGTTCACATTTTCACCATAGCTAAAGAAATGAATGATCTACAACATATCAAATTGTAAGGAATTCGGAATTATTCTAAGGCATTTTTTTTTTTACTTCATTAAATGAAAAACTTCCCGCAGTGGGGCACTGCGGTTATGAAATTAAAGGCCCCTCCTGTTTTTGGAACCGCAGGAGCTTTCTAGTTTGCTGTTAGGTAGATTTTTGGTTCCTCTTTCCTGTCATGCTCTCTTTTTCTTCATGAATTCTTTTCTTTTTTCTGCCTTCTTGCTCATTCACCTGTATTTTTTTCCAAAAAACTCTTCTCTTGCCGCTTGTCTCGCGATTCATGTATAGTTTAATCTGTTAGTGTTCTAATGTAAGTCCAGCAGTAGATAGGTTAAGCCTATTTTAACATACTGGAAACTGGTAATCTTCCAGTAGGTATTAATTTAGTTTTACTAAAGCCTGCTGGGACACAAGTAATGGGTTAGTGCATTTGTAAACAGGAATCGCTTGACAAGTGGCCCCCTTCATCCCCCCCTTCCTCGTCCTGATATGGCTCTGCGTAGTCGGCTGGACGTTAAGCAACAAATAAACAAACAAACAAATGAAAAACTGCAATAGCGCAACGAAAAATGCATATAAAAATACTCTATAAAACATCACAAACGTCTTTATATTGTGACAATCTTGCTGCATTCCATTCAAACAACGCATATCTTCAATCTTAAGGATCTTAAACAGAATTTACAACCCTTTTAGTACAGATTTTAACTCTTTTTCTGTTTGTGCTTTTACAAAATACTGAATTGGTTATAACGTTTCAAAACTCGCAAGTGACCTTGTGTGAATGTCAAGGTCATGGAATGTTGGTAAACATATTTTTTTTTATGCTGTTAGCTATCAGTATGTGCAATATTATAGCTCTGCTTCTGTATGAAAGTGGGGAATGTAAAATGGCGACCGCGAAAGTTAGGGGGTAGGGTTGGGAAACTGCCTGCAGTTTCATTTTTTGGCATGGGACTTGATATTTAAATGTTCACCATAGCTCGAGAAATGAATGATCTACAACATATAAAACTGACAGGAAATCGGAATTATTCTGAGGCATCTATTTACTTCTCTATATGAAGAAAAATATAATTGCGCTAAGTACAATTAATTAGAAAAGACGGTAAAAAAACTACCAAAGTAATTTGAAATGTAATTTCTTGCTATGTTCTTATAGGTATAGCATTCACTTCCCCCCACAATTATCTAGCAAGTGGCTACTACATTCGTACTGTCAAATATTAGCTGTTATCTTTATGTACCCATTTTCACAAAAATCAGAAGACACACGGTTATTTAAAAAAATCACAAAACATCAAAAGTGCATGGGACTAGAAAAGTTCTCTGCAGATATGTAATGTAGACAGAATGTTCTTTCTCCCACAAAAGTATTACCAACTTCTAATTACTCTGACCATAACTAGGCAGATCCCTTAAGTCAAGCTGTCGAAGTCACAGATTTAAACTTAACGCACTGCATTTTTTTTCACTAAGACTGTATACTCGATCGTAGCATCGTCAGTCCACCGCTCGTGGCAAAGGCAGTGAAATTGACTAGCCAGAATAGTGCGGTAGTGGTTGCGCTGAGCAGGATATCACGCTTTTTTGTATCTCTATTCTGTTTAACTTCCTGACCTTGTTTTCAATCCAAATATATCATATCGAATGTTTTTTTGGAATTAGGAGCCGACAAGGAATAAGATGAAATTGGTTTTAAATCGATTTTGGAAATGTAATTGTCATCATAATTTAATTGTTTGAGCTTGTTTTTAATCCGAATATAACATATTTATATGTTTTTGGAATCAAAAAAGGATGAAGAATCAGATGAAATTGTTTTTGGATCGTTTTATAAAAAAAAATTGTAATTGCAATTTTCAGATTTGTAATGGCCAAACTCATTAATTAATGTTTAAGCCTCCAAGCTGAAATGCAATACCAAAGTCCGGCCTTCGTCGAAAATTGCTTGACCAAAATTTCAATCAATTTCGATTAAAAATGAGGGTTTGACAGTGCTGCCTCAACTTTTACAAAAAACCGGATATGACGTCATCAAAGACATTTATCGAAAAAATGAAAAACCATTCTCTGGAACTCTCGTGTAAACTTTTATGCAGATCGGTCCAGTAGTTTACTCTGAATCGCTCTACACACATACACAGACAGACAGACAGACAGACACACACACACACACACGCACACACACACACACACACACATACACACACACACACACACACACACACACACACACTCACACATACACCACGACCCTCGTCTCGATTCCCCTTCTATGTTAAAACAGTGAGTCAAAACTTGACTAAATGTAAAACAACAACAACAACAACAAAAACAACAACACACAACCACATTAACAAAAACAGCAAGATCGTACTTACGATTATCTCTGACTGTGTTAGCTTTGCTAACGATGCACAAGAGAACAAATATAAGAGAAATAGCGCCCTTCATATCTGGAATCAAATAAGCAAACGACGCTGAATTAGAAAGACTGCTATATAGTCAATGGTAAGGAATGACAATGCTCACCAGCAATACCAATTAATTAAACAAAGAAAATAAAACTCATTATCATTGTATTCAGTGCTGGAGATCATGATGATGGTGATGTCGATGATGATGATGATGATAATGATATTAAAGACGACGACGTTGATGTTGACGAAGACGACGACAATGATGAGGTAGATGATGACAATGACGATGACGATGACGATGATGATGATGATGATGATGATGATGATGATGATGATGATTTTTTTTTTTTTTCTTTTCTCTTTTCTTTTTCTCTTTTCTTTTTTTTATTCTTTCTCTTTTTTTCTTCTTTTTTTTCTTTTTTCTATTCTCTTTTGAACCTCAGTTACAATATGACTCGCTACGAGTATGATACTGTGAGCGAAGCTGAACAGTTTAAACGTAAACATAATGGGTTATAAATAATAATAATATCATTCTTTCGTTTAACATGGACAATCTTCGAAAATGTACAATATTTTCAATCAATTATAATTTAGCTATAATTCTCTCCGTCAACTGGCATTTGCACACTTTCTCTCTTTCTCTATCCTCTCTCCCCATCCTCTCTCTCCCTCCCCTCCCCTCTCTCCCTCTATCTTTAATCGTTCTCTCTCTCTCTCTCCCCCTCTCCCCTTCTCTGTCTCTCTCCCTGCCACTCTCTCTCTCTCTCTCTCTCTCTCTGATACTGTGAGCGATGCTGAACAGTTTAAACATAAACCCTACCATTCTCTCTCTCTCTCTCTGATACTTTGAGCGATGCTGAACATAAACAGATAGGGTTATAAATAGCAATAATATTCTTTCGTTTAACATGGACAATCTTCGAAAATCTCTCTTTCTCGCTCACTCTCTCCCACCCCTCCCTCCGTTCTTTCTCTACCTCTCTCTCTCTCTCTCACCCTCCCCTTTCCCCCTCTCTCTCTCTCTCTCTCGTCCTCTCTCTATCTCTCTCTACCTCTCTCCCTCTCCCTCTCTCTCTCCCTCTCTCTCTCCCTCTCTCTCTCCCTCACTCTCCCTCCCTCACTCTCTCTCTCTCTCTATTACCATGGTTGTGTTTAAATGAATTAATAATAATGATATATTTTGCTGTTCGTCATAATTGTTTTCATCATTGGTTCACCTTAGTTAATACATTGACATTTGCAACGAGTCATTTACAATAGCATGATAGTACTGGGTTTCTCAGTCAAAAAGCCGAATGGAGAGCTCTCTTTCAAATATACAATTTGGGTCAAAGCCTTCTCCGTATTTGTATATACTTATTGACATTTTTGCAACAAGCAGAATAAAGTTAATATTTCTTATAGTTTGGTCCTGTTGCTTGTTCGGTTGGAAACCAAATAAAACGTCAGTTTCTTTTAATTTTATCTGTGAACCTGTTTTTATATAAATTTGCTTTTCTACGTTCTTCCAAAAAAGTGATATTCTTGGGCATTTAAAGAAAAAATGTTCAATAAAATCAATATCTCCACACAGACTACAGCGATTGTTTTCACGTTTTTTCATTTTGTGTAGTAAGATATTAGTGGGATAGATATTATGCAATATCTTCCAGTGAAGTAGCCTTAGTCGCTCTTCCTTGGTGCAGTTGTTTGCTATCATCCAATGATTTCTTTCTATTTTATAGTTATATTTATTCATCCAAAAATGTATTGAGCAAGGGGTATTTGCTTTTTGTTTGGTAAGTAGTGATCTAAATTTTTTGGGAGTCCAGTTTTTAAGAGATTGAGGTTCTAGAGAGACAGTCGCTTCTTGAGTTTGGTTATTGTCAGCTCGCAATGATTGCGCAATGAGCGCGGTTCGCATTGCGTTATAATCAAACAGCAGAGCAGGGTAGTCCCCGATTTGTTCTGCAATACGTGCGAGTGGTAATAATCCCTCGTCTGTCCATATATCTTGGGCGTAATTTATGTATGCATTTGTCCATCTCTTGAAGAACAGAGGTCTGTTTCTGTACATTATCTCTTTGCTATTCCAGAGACAGGTATATTTGAATTCAGTATTGGACAGGTATATATTTCTGAATTCAAGCCATTTAATTAGACATGATTTCCAGAATTTAGATTTGACTTTTTCGAGTCCTAAAAATGTTTTTGGATTGGCAGTAGCATTGAGGCAGCAAAGGTTTGTTCCAACTTCATTAAAGATGTAGGTTGGTATTAATTTCCATTTGGCAGATGTGTCTATTTTTAACTGAGTTATCCATGTCATCATAAAGGAGGCTTGCATATCTATTATGTTTATCATATTACAACCTCCATTCTCCCCTACGTTGCACATTACACATCTTTTTACCTTTTCAAAGGCTCGCGTATTTGTGTACTTCTTTTTCCATAAAAATCGAAATAAGATTGTATTTACTTTCTGTAGGATAGTGGCTGGAGCACTTAAAGCTTGCATTGGGTATACAAATTGTGAAATCAAGAAACTTTTTACAATACATAATTTGCCTGTGATACTAAGGTTTCTTTTAGACCATATGCTTATTATTCTTTCTATTTTTTCGATTCTTACCGACCAATTCTCATTTATGTCTGATGCAGTGACATCATTTTTAAAGAGTATACCTAAAATCTTTAGTTGTTTTTTCCATTTTAAGTCACAGAGATGTTCTCTGCTGTCCTTTTGAGATCCTAGCCACATTGCTTCCGTTTTGTTTTTATTAATTTTTAGTTGTGATATTTTCGTGAAATCAGTGACAAGCTTCATTGCATTTTCCAGATCTTGTTTTCCTTGTAATAGCATGCTAATGTCGTCAGCGTACATTGCTAATTTTATCATATCAATTGAGTTGTTAGTCTCTATCTGGGAGCGAGGTAATCGAAGTCCGTGTATGCTTGGATCGTTTCTAATCTTTATTGCAAGAATTTCCAGTCCGAGAATGAAGGCCATTGGCGAAAACTTGGCGAATTCCTGTCTCAATCGGGAATGGTTCGGAAATCCAGCCAAGGTAGTTAATACTACTTTCGGTCTCATTTGTGAGAACTTTAACCCAATGCGTAAAATTCTCGCCAAATCCGAATTTTCTGAAAGCCCATAGCATGAATTCCTTGGAGATAGAGTCAAATGCACGTGTATAATCTAGGGCCAATAAAATACCGGGTTTATTTTCATTATTCATATGTTCAATTACGTCATCTATTAATCGGATAATATTACTAGCTTTTCTACCCTTAATGAATCCCACTTGATCCTCTGAGATCAAATCACTTATAACATTCGACATCCTAAGCGCAAGGCATTTTGCTAATAATTTATAGTCTGTATTTGTAAGGGAGATGGGTCTCCAGTTACACAAGTTATCTCTTGTGAGGTCTTTTCCTTTATGGATTAAGGTTATAATAGCTCTTTTTTGTGAGGGAGACATTTCTCCTACATGAAAGGATCTTTGAATCGAGCCTAATAGTAGCTCTCTTATTCTCGACCAAAAGAATTTAATAAAACTTGTAGTCATTCCGTCACATCCCGGTGAAGAACCATTTTTCATGCTTTTTAACGCTTTAAGAAGTTCTTGTTCAGTTACTGGGTTTTCTAACGCTTCAGTTTGTTCTCGTGTCAGTTGTGGGATATCAGCTTCTCCTAAAAAAGTATTAGCCTGTGCCTCTGAGAAATCATCGGTTTTCTTAAAAACGTTTTTGTAGAATTTAACTTGTTCTTGTAGGATATCGCTTTGGGCGGTGACTGTGTTACCTTCTGCAGTTTGCAGTTTATCCATGATCTTCATGTTGGCTCGCATTTTTTCAAGCCCAAGAAAATATCTTGTGTTCTTTTCTCCTTCAGCAATATAGTTTTCCTTTGATCGCTTTTGGGCGCTTTTTGCCTCATTTAATTCGTGGAGTTCTAGATTTTGTTTAACCTGGCCTCTGTGAGTCATAAGGTGTACATCATAAGGGTTGGAAGCCAGTTTTTTGTCCGTTTCATTAAGCTCTTTCGTAAGCAGGGAGCGTTCGGAAATTAATTTTCTTTTCTTTTCTTTACCATAAGCAATACAAAATTCTCTGATTTTAATTTTACATAGGTCCCATCTTATTTGCGGATCCATATTATCGGTTTCGATAACATAGTTCTCAATTAAACTGTTCATTTTTATAACAAAATCAGGGTCATTAAGATGATTGTCGTTGAATTTCCAAAAGGAGGGTCCTTTTTCTACTGGGGAGATGCAGTACTTCAGTCGAATTAGTCGGTGATCGGTGTGTGCCATCGAGATATTTTCACACTCATAACATTTATTTAGAGCAAAGTCGGAGGCAAGCATATAATATAATCTCCTTGCTATAAATGGAAATTTTGTTGACCATGTGAAATCTTTCTCTTCTGCGTGTGAAAGTCTCCAGACATCATTTAAATTGGAATCAATTACCGTCTTATTAAATAGCTCAACGTCTTTAACATTATGATTTCTACCACTAATAATATCTAAATTATTATCCAGCACACAGTTGAAATCCCCGCAGATTATCTCGTTATTAGAGTTTTCTTTACAAATATAGACATCACGAAAAAAAGCAGCTTTTTCATCTTCAGCATTAGGACCATATACATTAAAGATATAGTGTCCGCGCCGCCATTTTGGAGAGTTTTTTGTCGAATTCGGCCGATTTGAAGATTTTGGGGAATCTAGTGTACCTTAATTAAGACGCACCTGGCCCGGTTTGCTCAATAAAGCACCACAAGTATGCTAAATAATTAAATCAAAATGAGTTTTTTGACGTCTGCTCTCCACCATTTGAAGATTAAAATTGGCCGTCATAGACTGGTTTTCGTCGCGAGCGCGTGCCGTTAGCATGACGACTAAAAACAATGGCGGATGGGATAGCCGCTCAGTGGGACAAGCCCGCAAGTTTCAGTAAGAAATCGACTCCATGTGGTTCTGAAAGCAGCTGACTGACTCCGAACGACACAGAATCACGAGAAAGACATGCTCGGCGCACAAAATGCAAAGTTATCATCAGCAAGCAGACGGAAAGCTGGATTCAACTGAGTGTCAGTTTTACCGTTCAGTGTGCGCCGCGACGTAGCTCTAACCTGCTACTGGATGTGTAAGTATTAAATAAAGCGAGTGTTGTGGTGTATACTTTGGAAAGACCTGGACACATTTTGCTGCCGTGTTGTATGTGTGTCTGCTGGTGTGTAGTGCGAATGAAGGATCAATCAAGCGGCCGAATGTGTCCAGTTTTCCTGTTTTTGTTTGAACACGGACACAGTGTCAGTGTGTGTGTTTGCAACTACGGTGCGTGTGTGTCTGTGCACTGCACAGGAGCTTCCCAGCCAGCAAGACATTAGCGGCCGATAATCGGCCGAACACCCTTCAAAAAGTCGGGCCGGTGACGTCAAAACATACGACGCGGGTGTTGGCCCGACTAACTTTTGCAAAGAGGCAACGATGCGGCCGATAGGCGGCCGAACACCTGCACTATGGCGGCACGCATCCGGTCCGATGTTAATCGGCCCGATGACTTGTTTGACCTGCGGTCCGACACCTTATGCCGACATCGGGAAGATATCGATTTCAGCGGGAAGACATCGGGACGATGTCGGCATAAGGTGTCGGGCCGCAGGTCCAACAAGCCATCGGGCCGATTAACATCGGACCGGATGCGTGCCGCCATAGTACAGGTGTTCGGCCGCCTGTCGGCCGCCTCGTTGCCTCTTTGCAAAAGTTAGTCGGGCCAACACCCGCGTCGTATCTTTTGACGTCACCTGCCCGACTTTTTGAAGGGTGTTCGGCCGACTATCGGCCGCTAATGTCTTGCTGGCTGGGTGCAGCTACAGATACAGCAGTATTTACCACCACCACCCCCCCCCCCCCAAGTGTAACAGTGCAAAATTCACTTACAGCTACAGCTACAGCAGTATAACCCCCCCTCCCCCCAGTGTTACAGTTGCAAACAAACCTACAGATACAGCAGTGTGTACAACCCCCCCCCCCCCCAGTGTAACAGTGCAAAACAAATCACCAGCTAGAGATACAGCAGTATGTAGAACCCCCCGCCCCTACCGCGTACCGCCCTCACTGTAACAGTACAAAACACACCTACAACTACAGATACAGCCGTATACACCCCCCCCCCCCCTCAGTATTACAGTATAAAACACACCTACAGCAACAGATTCAGCAGTATATACAACCCCCCAAGTGTAACAGTGCAAAAATTACTTACAGCTACAGCTACAGCAGTATGTACACCTCCCCTCCCCTTTAGTAACAGTGCAAAACACACCTACAGCTACAGCAGTATGTACAACCCCCAACCCCCCCCCCCCACCACTGTAACAGTACAAAACTCATTTACAGCTACAGATTCAGAATTATGTACATCCCCCTCCCCCCGCTGCCACCACTGTAACAGTACCAAACATACAACACTCCACCCCCTTCCCTCGTGTAGAGCGCAAAACACACCTAGAGCTACAGATACAGCAGTATACAACCCCAATCCCCCCCCCCCCCCCCCCCTGTGTGCAAAACACACCAACAGCTACAAAAACAGCAGTATGTTCACCCCCCTCCCCCCTCCCCCTACTGTAACAGAACATAACACACCTACAGCTTCAGCTAGTTACATCTATGCTTCCCAGCCAGCAAGACATTAGCGGCCGATAATCGGCCGAACACCCTTCAAAAAGTCGGGCCGGTGACGTCAAAACATACGACGCGGGTGTTGGCCCGACTAACTTTTGCAAAGAGGCAACGATGCGGCCGATAGGCGGCCGAACACCTGCACTATGGCGGCACGCATCCGGTCCGATGTTAATCGGCCCGATGACTTGTTTGACCTGCGGTCCGACACCTTATGCCGACATCGGGAAGATATCGATTTCAGCGGGAAGACATCGGGACGATGTCGGCATAAGGTGTCGGGCCGCAGGTCCAACAAGCCATCGGGCCGATTAACATCGGACCGGATGCGTGCCGCCATAGTACAGGTGTTCGGCCGCCTGTCGGCCGCCTCGTTGCCTCTTTGCAAAAGTTAGTCGGGCCAACACCCGCGTCGTATCTTTTGACGTCACCTGCCCGACTTTTTGAAGGGTGTTCGGCCGACTATCGGCCGCTAATGTCTTGCTGGCTGGGTGCAGCTACTGATACAGCAGTATGTACCACCACCCCCCCCCCCCCCCCCAAGTGTAACAGTGCAAAATTCACTTACAGCTACAGCTACAGCAGTATAACCCCCCCTCCCCCCAGTGTTACAGTTGCAAACAAACCTACAGATACAGCAGTGTGTACAACCCCCCCCCCCCCCCCCCAGTGTAACAGTGCAAAACAAATCACCAGCTAGAGATACAGCAGTATGTAGAACCCCCCGCCCCTACCGCGTACCGCCCTCACTGTAACAGTACAAAACACACCTACAGCTACAGATACAGCCGTATACACCCCCCCCCCTCAGTATTACAGTATAAAACACACCTACAGCAACAGATTCAGCAGTATATACAACCCCCCAAGTGTAACAGTGCAAGAATTACTTACAGCTACAGCTACAGCAGTATGTACACCTCCCCTCCCCCTTAGTAACAGTGCAAAACACACCTACAGCTACAGCAGTATGTACAACCCCCAACCCCCCCCCCCCCCACCACTGTAACAGTACAAAACTCATTTACAGCTACAGATTCAGAATTATGTACATCCCCCTCCCCCCGCTGCCACCACTGTAACAGTACCAAACATACAACACTCCACCCCCTTCCCTCGTGTAGAGCGCAAAACACACCTAGAGCTACAGATACAGCAGTATACAACCCCAATCCCCCCCCCCCCCCCCTGTGTGCAAAACACACCAACAGCTACAAAAACAGCAGTATGTTCACCCCCCCTCCCCCTACTGTAACAGTACATAACACACCTACAGCTTCAGCTAGTTACATCTATGCTTGGCGCTGGTGGACAATATTCACTTTTTTTGGCAAAAACCGCCAGTTTTGGCCAAAAAAGACAAAGATTTGGCCAAAACAACCCACACATTTGGCCAAATAAAATAGATTTGGCTATAACTTTTTTTGGGCCAAAACTTTCTATGTAAAAGTTTTGGCCAAAACTGTTTATGTTAGCTAAAACGGGAGATTTGGCCAAACTTCTGCCACAAAAAGATTTGGCCAAAAAAAGATTTGACCAAACAAAAAAGATTTGGCCAAATCTTCACTTTTTGGCCAAATCTTTTTTGTTTGGCCAAATCTTTTTTTGGCAAAATCTTTTGTATTTGCTGGCGCTGGTGGACAATATTCACTTTTTTGGCCAAATCTCTTTTTGGCCAAAACTTTGCTTTTTTGGCCAAAACTTTGCTTTTTTGGCCAATACCGCCAGTTTTGGCCAAAAAAGTGTGTTTTTGGCAAAATAAGTGAATATTGTCCACCAGCGCCAAGCAGCTTGGCGCTGGTGAACAATATTCACTTTTTTGGCCAAAAACGCACTTTTTTGGCCAAAACTGGCGGTTTTGGCCAAAACTGGCGGTTTTGGCCAAAACTGGCGTTTTTGGCCGAAACTATACTTTTTTGGCCAAAACTTTGCTTTTTTGGCCAATACCGCCAGTTTTGGCCAAAAAAGTGTGTTTTTGGCAAAATAAGTGAATATTGTCCACCAGCGCCAAGCAGCTTGGCGCTGGTGAACAATATTCACTTTTTTGGCCAAAAACGCACTTTTTTGGCCAAAACTGGCGGTTTTGGCCAAAACTGGCGGTTTTGGCCAAAACTGGCGTTTTTGGCCGAAACTATACTTTTTTGGCCAAAACTTTGCTTTTTTGGCCAAAAATGTACGTTTTTGGCCAAAAAAGTGTGTTTTTGGCAAAAAAAGTGAATATTGTCCACCAGCGCCAAGCAGCTTGGCGCTGGTGGACAATATTCACTATTTTGGCCAAAAACACACTTTTTTTGCCAAAACTGGTTGTTATGGAGTGGTATAGCCCGGTTTTTAGACAATCATAAATGCCTCTACACAACTCTATAAATTTAGTATTTGTTTACAGACTTGAATGTAATCTGAAAAGTTGTCCGCTACCGTAGCTTACAAGGCACAAGCGCACACGCACTCACACACGCAAAAACCTGGTGTTAAATGGATCTTGACACTGCCAAGACTAATTATTATTAGTTTACAAAGCTTTTTACATCACAAAATCATTTCCGGCTTCGACCAGTACCCTAGGCCGACAACACCGCAAGAAACTCTACAGTCCAAGACGCAGACACCTTTTGGCTCAAACAAAGCAGCTTAACAGGTAAGACGAATAGATATTCTACTGTACGTTACCCTACTGCCATCTTTCGGCTTTCAAGATGTTGGTATGGCTGTAAGTCCTTCAGACGACTGACAAGGGTGCACCAGTCCTCACGACACCGCAACCATTGCTTGACGTAGTCCTTGATCCTTCCAGTTCGTCTCGGCGGCTAACTGTAGAACCCTGCCAGCTCTCCATGCCATGGTCATGTACACCAAGCCGCAGTCACCAGTTCAGTTCAGCCTCCGTCGATGAAAACCCTCCAGTTGGAACACTGTAAAGTTTATAGTCCATAAGTCAACTTGTCTTTAGTTTCTTTCACTCGCACAATAAAAATACTCACTCGTCCAACATATTAAGCTGCATGAGCCAATATAATTATTTACACGTTAATTCCTGTTTTCTAAAACCAAGAAAACGTTACATAAAACCCTCACATGTTTAAGCAGTGTAGCACAATAGCTTAGGCCTACACAATAACGTTAAACACAAAACCAGTCACTCTTCTCACATACGACAACATGACATGAAAATATAACCGGTTTCAAACATACCTCAAAAGAGTGTAAAGCCAACATTTAGTACAGTCGCCGGCCTGGCATGAATATGAAAATGGAAGATATCACGTAGACTGATAGGGAAAGTTCGTCAGTCTTCATCCTTCTTCAGTCAGATACCTAAAACAGGAGCCCGTCTGCTAACGTGTTACGAAAAACATGAGTCGAGCTTGGCTCCTTGACGGCGACTGATTTTACAAAGTCGTTCTTGCTATGACATTGCCAGTGAGCTGTCGCCTGCATTACTTGCACGTGAAAAACCTTGTCAGTTTCACAAAGGTTCAACTGCGGTCAACGCGACGGTATGCAGCCTATAGCCCTTTCCAATGTCTGACCATCGCTATAGTCTATTCTATTTACAACAATACACATTACCACAAATACGAGTAAACCGCTTCGTAACACTGGTGGTTTTGGCCAAAACTGGCGTTTTTGGCCAAAACTGGCGTTTTTGGCCAAAACTATACTTTTTTGGCCAAAACTATACTTTTTTGGCCAAAACTTTGCTTTTTTGGCCAAAACTGGTGGTTTTGGCCAAAACTGGCGGTTTTGGCCAAAACTGGCGTTTTTGGCCAAAACTATACTTTTTTGGCCAAAACTTTGCTTTTTTGGCCAAAAACGCCAGTTTTGGCCAAAAAAGTGTGTTTTGGGCAAAAAAAGTGAATATTGTCCACCAGCGCCAAGCAGCTTGGCGCTGGTGGACAATTTTCACTTTTTTGGCCAAAACTATAATTTTTTGGCCAAAACTGGCGGTTTTGGCCAAAACTGGCGTTTTTGGCCAAAACTGGCGTTTTTGGCCAAAAGTATACTTTTTTGGCCAAAACTTTGCTTTTTTGGCCAAAACTGGCGTTTTTGGCCCAAAAAATGAATATTGTCTATCAGCGCCAGGGGGTACTCAAAGATTTGGCCAAAAAATGAAGTTTTGGCCAAAACTATTTTTTGGCCAAAACTTTCAATGCAAAAGTTTTGGCCAAAAAAAGATTTGGCCAAATCTAAAACATTTGGCCAAAAAAGTGAAGATTTGGCCAAATGTTTTAGATTTGGCCAAATATTTTTTTGGCCAAAACTTTGCACTTAAAAGTTTTGGCCAAAACATGTTTTTGGCCAAAAACACACTTTTTGGCCAATAATGTACGTTTTTGGCCAAAAAAGTGTGTTTTTGGCCAAACAAGTGAATATTGTCCACCAGCGCCAAGCATATACATCAGTATGCACACCCCCCCCCCCAAGTGTAACAGTACAAAACACACCTACAGCTACAGATTCAGCAGTATGTACAACCCCCTCCCCCCCCCCCCCCCCCCAGTGTCACTGTGCAGAACACACATACAGCTACAGATTCAGCAGTTAGTATGTACACCCCCCCCCCCCCCCCCAAGTGTGTAACAGTGCAAAACACACCACCAGCTACAGATAGATCAGTATGTACACCCCCCCCCCCCACCCCAAGTGTTACAATGCAATACACGTCACACCTACAGCTACAGATACATCAGTATGTACACCCCCCCCCCCCCCCAAGTGTAACAGTGCAAACCACACTTACAGCTACAGATTCAGCAGTATGTACTCCACCCTCCCCCCCCCCCCAGTGTAACAGTGCAAAAATCACCAACTACTGCAGTATGTACCCCCCCTCCCCCTACAGCTACAGAAGTATGTTACCCCCCCCCCCCTGTAACAGGACAATACACACCTACATCTACAGCAGTATGTACACACACCCCCCCCCCCCCCCCCCACTGTAACAAGACAAAACACACCTACATCTATATTTACAGCAGTGTGTACAACACCCCCCTCCCCCACTGTAACAGGACAAAACACACCTACATCTACATATACAGAATAAGATACAGCAGTATGTACTCCCCCCCCCCCCCCCCCCTCACTGTAACAGCAAAACTAACATTGAGAGCCAAAAAAAACCGAAATCACTTACTCGCTCCATCCGTCGCGGTTGTCCTCGAGTTGACGTCTGAATCTGATTGTCATTGCCAAGAGCCTGACTCACTGGCTACACAACTATTCTCACCGCCACCACGTGGCACTGGGACCAGCACTCAGATTGAGATCCCGAGGCGACATTCGTCTCGGATAACATATCATCAATGTGCTGTCCAACATTCCCAAAAATGTCTCTTCTTTCGATATTAACTTGAACTAAGAAAACAAATAAAATTCGCTCACGCGGGAAAGCAGCAGCCATTTGCACACTCAATCTTGTTTACCGTAAGGAAAGCTATTTGAATATTTCAAGTAAATGATGGCGTATTTTTAAAATGTAAAACTCATGATTTGAGCTCATGCTGTATTTGATTGCAAATATGCAAATAAAACTTACAATTAATTATCCTACTCCTATGTGAAAAAGTCAACAAATATGAATAATTTAGTTTCGCATTTGCATGGTCAGTCTCATAATGTCACGCCGTTGCTGGACCGACGCTTGAACAGGGGACGTAACAAATGTTAAAATAATGATCATCAATTTGTTATCTCCCGTAACTCTGCATAATTTTATCGACAGCAACATTGCGTCGGGCCGATGTCGGGGTTTATTACGTACATTTATACACAGTCAAACGGTATCGGCGCGACAACGGACGACGACACACGACATATGACGACGTCACCCGACTGAAATCGTCAGTCGGCCGACGAAAGCTTGCTAGCTGGGTTGGCGCTGGTGGACAATATTCACTTTTTTTGGCAAAAACCGCCAGTTTTGGCCAAAAAAGACAAAGATTTGGCCAAAACAACCCACACATTTGGCCAAATAAAATAGATTTGGCTATAACTTTTTTGGGGCCAAAACTTTCTATGTAAAAGTTTTGGCCAAAACTGTTTATGTTAGCTAAAACGGGAGATTTGGCCAAACTTCTGCCACAAAAAGATTTTGCCAAAAAAAGATTTGGCCAAACAAAAAAGATTTGGCCAAATCTTCACTTTTTGGCCAAATCTTTTTTGTTTGGCCAAATCTTTTTTTGGCAAAATCTTTTGTATTTGCTGGCGCTGGTGGACAATATTCACTTTTTTGGCCAAATCTCTTTTTGGCCAAAACTTTGCTTTTTTGGCCAAAACTTTGCTTTTTTGGCCAATACCGCCAGTTTTGGCCAAAAAAGTGTGTTTTTGGCAAAATAAGTGAATATTGTCCACCAGCGCCAAGCAGCTTGGCGCTGGTGAACAATATTCACTTTTTTGGCCAAAAACGCACTTTTTTGGCCAAAACTGGCGGTTTTGGCCAAAACTGGCGTTTTTGGCCGAAACTATACTTTTTTGGCCAAAACTTTGCTTTTTTGGCCAAAAATGTACGTTTTTGGCCAAAAAAGTGTGTTTTTGGCAAAAAAAGTGAATATTGTCCACCAGCGCCAAGCAGCTTGGCGCTGGTGGACAATATTCACTATTTTGGCCAAAAACACACTTTTTTGCCAAAACTGGTGGTTTTGGCCAAAACTGGCGTTTTTGGCCAAAACTGGCGTTTTTGGCCAAAACTATACTTTTTTGGCCAAAACTTTGCTTTTTTGGCCAAAACTGGTGGTTTTGGCCAAAACTGGCGGTTTTGGCCAAAACTATACTTTTTTGGCCAAAACTTTGCTTTTTTGGCCAAAACCGCCAGTTTTGGCCAAAAAAGTGTGTTTTGGGCAAAAAAAGTGAATATTGACAATTTTCACTTTTTTGGCCAAAACTATAATTTTTTGGCCAAAACTGGCGGTTTTGGCCAAAACTGGCGTTTTTGGCCAAAACTGGCGTTTTTGGCCAAAACTGGCGTTTTTGGCCAAAACTATACTTTTTTGGCCAAAACTTTGCTTTTTTGGCCAAAACTTTGCTTTTTTGGCCAAAACTGGCGTTTTTGGCCAAAAAAATGAATATTGTCTATCAGCGCCAAGGGGTACTCAAAGATTTGGCCAAAAAATGAAGTTTTGGCCAAAACTATTTTTTGGCCAAAACTTTCAATGCAAAAGTTTTGGCCAAAAAAAGATTTGGCCAAATCTAAAACATTTGGCCAAAAAAGTGAAGATTTGGCCAAATGTTTTAGATTTGGCCAAATATTTTTTTGGCCAAAACTTTGCACTTAAAAGTTTTGGCCAAAACATGTTTTTGGCCAAAAACACACTTTTTGGCCAATAATGTACGTTTTTGGCCAAAAAAGTGTGTTTTTGGCCAAAAAAGTGAATATTGTCCACCAGCGCCAAGCATATACATCAGTATGCACACCCCCCCCCCCAAGTGTAACAGTACAAAACACACCTACAGCTACAGATTCAGCAGTATGTACAACCCCCTCCCCCCCCCCCCCCCCCCCCAGTGTCACTGTGCAGAACACACATACAGCTACAGATTCAGCAGTTAGTATGTACACCCCCCCCCCCCCAAGTGTGTAACAGTGCAAAACACACCACCAGCTACAGATAGATCAGTATGTACACCCCCCCCCCCACCCCAAGTGTTACAATGCAATACACGTCACACCTACAGCTACAGATACATCAGTATGTACACCCCCCCCCCCCCCAAGTGTAACAGTGCAAACCACACTTACAGCTACAGATTCAGCAGTATGTACTCCACCCCCCCCCCCCCCCCCCCACCCAGTGTAACAGTGCAAAAATCACCAACAACTACTGCAGTATGTACCCCCCCTCCCCCTACAGCTACAGAAGTATGTTACCCCCCCCCCCCCCCTGTAACAGGACAATACACACCTACATCTACAGCAGTATGTACACACACACCCCCCCCCCCCCCCCACTGTAACAAGACAAAACACACCTACATCTATATTTACAGCAGTGTGTACAACACCCCCCTCCCCCACTGTAACAGGACAAAACACACCTACATCTACATATACAGAATAAGATACAGCAGTATGTACTCCCCCCCCCCCCCCCCCCTCACTGTAACAGCAAAACTAACATTGAGAGCCAAAAAAAACCGAAATCACTTACTCGCTCCATCCGTCGGTTGTCCTCGAGTTGACGTCTGAATCTGATTGTCATTGCCAAGAGCCTGACTCACTGGCTACACAACTATTCTCACCGCCACCACGTGGCACTGGGACCAGCACTCAGATTGAGATCCCGAGGCGACATTCGTCTCGGATAACATATCATCAATGTGCTGTCCAACATTCCCAAAAATGTCTCTTCTTTCGATATTAACTTGAACTAAGAAAACAAATAAAATTCGCTCACGCGGGAAAGCAGCAGCCATTTGCACACTCAATCTTGTTTACCGTAAGGAAAGCTATTTGAATATTTCAAGTAAATGATGGCGTATTTTTAAAATGTAAAACTCATGATTTGAGCTCATGCTGTATTTGATTGCAAATATGCAAATAAAACTTACAATTAATTATCCTACTCCTATGTGAAAAAGTCAACAAATATGAATAATTTAGTTTCGCATTTGCATGGTCAGTCTCATAATGTCACGCCGTTGCTGGACCGACGCTTGAACAGGGGACGTAACAAATGTTAAAATAATGATCATCAATTTGTTATCTCCCGTAACTCTGCATAATTTTATCGACAGCAACATTGCGTCGGGCCGATGTCGGGGTTTATTACGTACATTTATACACAGTCAAACGGTATCGGCGCGACAACGGACGACGACACACGACATATGACGACGTCACCCGACTGAAATCGTCAGTCGGCCGACGAAAGCTTGCTAGCTGGGTTGTATCAAAACGCCGGTCGATCATCGTAGTAAGGGTAAGCATGCAGAAGTAAATAATGATCGACCGGCGGTTGAATACAAGCTCCTGTGGTGCACTGTATATGAGACAGAGAATGACAGAGTAGCCAGTCTGTGAGTAATCCCCCTAAAAAAAAAATTGTAGATGGAAAAAAGTAGGGTCAGTCAGCACACGTGATACTGATATTTTAACGCTTTATCAGTTTATGGGCAGTTGTTTCTTTGCAGTCTTTGGAGGTTGTGCAACAGAACATGTTATTTATAACTGACATTTTATATTGTCAGTGGTATGAGTTTTTCTGTCCAGTAAGAACTATGATTGAAGTTTATTGGTGAAGCTTTGTGAAAGGGTTACTTTTAATGAAGAACACATTCTTCCTCAGTGTTCATTGAAGCAAACACTAAATGTGGCAGAATTTCATTCATCCTTTCTTTTTTGACTGCCATTTTAAGTGTCGCTGTGCATGTTCAAAGCTTCATGTTCAGAACTGATGTTGCTGTAGAACTATGTAATTGGCCAGCCTTTGGTTTACACTTAGTGGTTTTAGATGTTGCTATAATTACTATAACAATTTTCTGACATTTTCAGGGACCAAGCACCCGGACATCAAACATTCTTGCAATGTGTGGCAATAATGGCATAACATATTTCAGACAAAAAGATCAGTAAGGTGAGTTTAAATGTTCATAATTTTGGTGTAAGTCAAGCTTATCTTTTATCTTGAGCAACTATCTCTGTCGTGTCTCTCTCAGGCTGCGCACCCGACATAAGTTGCCAGGAACCAATTCCTTGAGTGTGGCAATGGTTTACCATTTCTGGTTTACTTGAACTGCAGCCATACAGAGAGGAATTGTTGAGTGATTAAAAGTTATGGAGTCTTTAAAAAGATGTAGTTAGAGGATAAGACACTGTAAACAGTATTTTTCTTCTTCATGGTTATAACAAAACTGCAGCATGTGTCTTCAATTTCTGAAGATGCATTATAACGACAGTGGCACCCCCCTTTTAAGACCTCAAACAATCTGAGAAAATCAAGTCTTAAAAAGGAATGAGTCTTAAAATGGGGGTAATTTTACAGAAGTTATGAACAGAAAATGTGAGAAAACAAGGTTTTAAAAAGGAGGGAGTTTTAAATTTGGGGTCTTAAAAGGGGGGTTCCACTGCATTATACATGCCATGGAAACCATGATGATTTTACAGATAAATACAATGACAATTGAAAGCAATTTGCAGCCCAGTGTCTTATTATCTGATTATCTTCTGTCTATTTTTATCATTGCACCTTTGCTACAAAACTCGTGGTTACAACTTGACCCAAAGTCAATTATTATCAATAAACTAAGCAACATGCGCACACAAAAACATACTCAATTGTCGAGAACAGTGTCAGTTTTATTCCATGTAGATCTTAAATGCAAATGTACACATTTTCAGAAACAAGTCTTCGAATTATGCATTTCAATCATATAAAAGATGTGAATTAATATAACCCACACCCATGATTTGTATTACTTCAACAGGGTATAATTATGGCTTGGCTTGCTGCAACATGTCAATGAGCACTCTTCAACACATATTTGTTCTGCACAAGGTTTACTAGACCTGTCAATTCAACGCATTAATCAAGATACTTTCAGGACCCTTCCCCAGACTTTATTGTTCATGTCAGCTGTTCTTTGTGCCAGATTGTGTATCCCTTTTGACTGACAATAATGCTGCAGAGGGAAATACTACAGTGGAACTTGTAAAATGCTGAGAAAATCAGCTACGTCTTAAACAGGGGGAGTAAATTTACAGAGATTATAAACATAAAATCCAAAAAAACAGGATCTTAAAGAAGGGGGGGGGGGGGGGGGCTGTAAATGAGGGTTCCACTGCACAGCTAAAAGTGATCTTTCTCTGCAGGTACAATATAGTGTCTACAATACAAAGATGGTTTGCAGTGGAGGTTGACGTTGCAAAGTCCTATGCACACATCACTGAACACAAAGTTCGTCCCCAAAAGGCGGAGCAGCAGGGAAGTTTTCTACAAGCCAGAACCCCCAAGTCTATCTAATCCCACGGTCTACACATCTGGTCCCCACAATGCCCTCCATCTACCAAGGAAATTGTTTTACAGCAACAGTCACAATAATTGTAGGTGCACCTTTATGTCTGCTCATTTGAGTTTATTTTATGCAAAGAATTGCAAGTGAAATCACATGTATATATACCTGTAACTCCAATTATCCCAATACCTACACGAAACTATACTGAGACTAGAAATTAAAACAAGTCGCGTAAGGCGAAAATACAACATTTAGTCAAGTAGCTGTCAAACTCACAGAATGAAACTGAACGCAATGCAACGCAGCAAGACCGCATACTCGTAGCATCGTCAGTCACCCGCTCACGGCAAAGACAGTGAAATTGACAAGAAGAGCGGGGTAGCAGTTGCGCTCAGAAGGATAGCACGCTTTTCTGTACCTCTCTTTGTTTTAACTTTCTGAGCGTGTTCTTAATCCAAACATATCATATCTATATGTTTTTGGAATCAGGAACCGACAAGGAATAAGATAAAAGTGTTTTTAAATTGATTTCGAAAATTTAATTTTAATAATAATAATAATAATAATAATATGGGAGATTTATAGAGCGCTTTACATTCTCAAAGCGCTTTACAATGACAAACATACATAATACATACAAAGCAAAGCAAAAGCATGTGCAGCAGCATTCAGCACACAAGTGAACAACGAAACTCAAACACTACATCAATACAATCTGCAAGCATACTAACACAGGCAAAACATTCAAACATTCAAACACCTGATTCAAAAATGCACCATGTTGAAATAAAATTAATCAAAATACTGGGTGAAGAAGTGTGTTTTAAGGTTTGATTTGAAGGAACAGAATGTTTGGCAGTGTCGGATAGAGTAAGGGAGAGAGTTCCACGCAGCGGCAGCAGAGTGGGAGAAGGCTCTCTGGCCGTGCTGTTTGCGACTAAAAGAAGATAGACGGAATATTCTAGTGTCTACAGAGGAGCGGAGGGATCGTGAGGGTGTATAGAGTGTGAACAGGTCAGACAGGTAGGATGGGGCTGAGCCAGATATTATTTTGTAGCAGATACAGCAGCACTTATATTGGATTCTCAGCTCTACAGGGAGCCAATGAAGTTTCTTTAGCAAGGGGGAACAGGACTTTCATATTAATTTTTATATATTTAATTTTCAGAGCGTGTTTTTAATCCAAATATAACATATTTATATGTTTTTGGAATCAGCAAATGATGGAGAATAAGATGAATGTAAATTTGGATCGTTTTAAAAAAATTTTTTTTTTTTTACAATTTTCAGATTTTTAATGACCAAAGTCATTAATTAATTTTTAAGCCACCAAGCTGAAATGCAATACCGAAGTCCGGGATTCGTCGAAGATTACTTGACCAAAATTTCAACCAATTTGGTTGAAAAATGAGGGCGTGACAGTGCCGCCTCAACTTTCACGAAAAGCCGGATATGACGTCATCAAAGACATTTATCAAAAAAATGAAAAAAAAACGTTCGGGGATATCATACCCAGGAACTCTCATGTCAAATTTCATAAAGATCGGTCCACTAGTTTAGTCTGAATCGCTTTACACACACAGACAGACACACACACACACACACGCACATACACCATGACCCTCGTCTCCATTCCCCCGTCTACGTTAAAACATTTAGTCAAAACTTGACTAAATGTAATGAGGAAAAATATTAGTACTGTAAACTGCCTTTTAATTGTCCATCCGCTTTATGCACAGATTTTGCCCAAAGTAGGGGGTGGGGCGTTTACTAGGTACTGTGCCTGTGCAGGATCAGTTCCTCGTTAGAAATGGTGATATTTGGTATCTTGGTGTGAACATTTTAATAGGAGATGTATCTGTGCACAATTAGTCACCCTGTAAGTATCTTTCGCCTGATATGCAAGTGTCTAAACAGAAGAAAAAAACACTAAAAACCCAACAAAAAATTCACTGAGAGTGAATAAACACACATCCTAAAAACCACAAAGTGAATAGTCAGTCAGTCAGTCATTGATACTGATCCAATCCATAGGAAATGGCGTAACCAAACACTGGTCGTTTCACATGCTCCCTTAAATCACTAAAATCAGACCTCTTCAACTTCCGAAGACGCTCTCTCATCTCCATCTTCTTTTCACAGGGCTATCCAGATACTCCAGTGACCAGAGTATTAAATAAACATTATAGTTGTCTTTCAGCATTCCCTAGAATGACAATGTCACTACAGGGTGCAGAACTGTGCACATCATTTAAAAAACACACACACACATACACACAACATATGTTGACGACACTGATCCAAATGTTGGAGGATGGGCGTTAACTAGGTACTGCGGGTGCTGAAAAAGTAGTTTAAGGTACATAAAAAAATCAAAAAACAATGTGCTTTGAGTTTGAGAGATAAAACATACACAAATTCAGAACGGTGGTAAATACAGAGTATGGTTACACCAACCCCCAACCAAATGTACTTCATATAACACCACAATGTACTTCAATACAAGCGACTAGGACGAAAGTCAGTGTTCTGGCCAGTTGGATCTAAATTGTCATTCCTATGACCCATACACAGCAACTGCACATGTATGGCGGCTCTTACACCTTCACCCAAATAGCCAAATATGTATGTCCACAATGTAAGCTGTGTGAATGTTGCGTATCGTTTTGTTTTATTGATATTCCCATCCTCTTCTTCTTCCAGGGCGAGGGCACCTCCAATCTCTTCTCTGTGTGTGGGCCAGTGGGAGCCTGCTGTCATCAAGCACCCGTGCCTTGAAGTCCTGGAGCATACACAGAAAACCATCCATCACTAAAGACGCTTGATTCAGAATCAAACTTCAAATAATAAACATGAACCAAATGCAAGAAAAAGTGTGAAAATAAAAAGTAAAAGAATAGTATTTGTAATCTATTCATCTATGTAATGGGGTGCGGGTGTGAGTAAAAGATGTGTGTGTGTGTGTGGTGGGGCGGGGGATTTACTTGTAGGCATAGGCTTTCCAGAGGCATTCTGACGCACTGTGTAAAATTGTGTTCCAGTACTACCGATGAGCAAAAGTGCCAGTTACACATCTTTAGGTACTTGGAATGAATGCCCAGTTTACCCATGCATTGAACAGTAAAACCTAAGTTTGCCAACTCCCCCTCCCCCGCCCGCCTTTTTTTCTAAACATTTGTCTTTTTAGACATTACTTTCTCAGATTTCTGTTTATAACCTCCATTCTAACACGTATTGCTTTTTACATTTAGTCAAGTTTTGATCTTTAATTGAGTTTGTAATATCTTAAAAGAAGGGCTCCACTGTATCTCTAATTTTTTTTCTGCACAAGTGGTATTGAAGCAGCAGTAGTCAAGTGCTAAACCGCATAAAGGCCTGTTTGGTATACTATTCGATTCTGATGTTTCAAGCAGAACTGCTGTGTGACATGTGGTTGGAAAATGTGTCTCAGGGATTGTCTTGATTTTTAAACAATTGAACAGGAAGGCAGACATGAATTTGAACTGCAAGGCATACACAATTCTAAAACCTAAACATCATAATTATGACTTCCTACATTTTTAGCATGATCATGGAATCTGCTCGCCAATGTGTCATATATTATAAAGATCAGTATGGAGGCAGAAATAATCAATCTGAAAAATATCCTTCATTTACAAAGAGCAAATGGGTGTAGTTTAAACAGTAAACAAGAATTCATATTTTAGAATACAGTGGAACCCCCTTTTACGACCCCCCAAAATCTGAGAAAATAAGGTCTTAAAAAGCAAGAAGTCTTACAATGAAGGTAAATTTGCACAGGTTATGACCTAAACATCTGAAACACAAGGTCTTAAAATAGGGGAGATCTTGAATTGTAAAGGTTTTTAAAAGAGGGGTTTCATGGTACAGCACCCCAATTGTGGGGACTGTTCATATGTATTTCCCTTTATGAGACACTAAAAGGTTGTGTGTAGTGACATTTAAGTGCACACAATTTTAATTATTTGTCATTATCTTCTGAAAATAGGAAATAAATATATGTATACACATTCACTAGAATAGCAACAAACAATAGGCACCAGTAATATAATTTGCGACTGAGACCTGCAAACCTCACTTTTTGTCATTATTTAATATACCCTGCAACAAAGTCATCCACCTAACAAATCTTGCAGAATAAAAAGGTACTTACTGGAATTATTGAGTTCAGAGGATTGGACTTGGAGGGCGGTGTTGTTTTTTGGATCAGCCTTCTTCCCCAGCAAACCAATTTCAGTTTGAGAGGGCTTAGACCAGTCCTTTCCTCTTCATCTGCCCACACATAGAGACTGCTAATTCCTCTCCCTATCCTGCCTCCGCACCTTTTCTCTTGCAGGGGCAGCTCTGTTGTTGTTTTGAACATGAAACTTCCATAGCCTGGAAATAAAGACAAATTCATGAAAAGGATACACTATTCATCAATCCACCTTACAGTTACAGTTAATGAGTTATTGTATCAAACTTCAATCATCATCAACTTCAAGAAAAGCTCACTTGAGTTTGACATACTCCCCTGCATGCGCACGCACACACACACACACACACACACACACACACACACACACACGCGCGCACACACACACACAGTGATCATGCATACACAAGTCTGAGAACACACAAACACACAGGCACACACACACACACAACAAATGCACAAGACAATGATTTCCTCGACACTGTTCAGTGGGATAAGTATGTCTTCTCTTTTGGGTTACTATTCTGAGAATAAACACGATTTTCAGAGCTCTCTCATGTTCGGTGAAATACTGCTTCGAACTCCGTCTTGCACGCAAAGCGCACGTTTACTGTTCCAAGTGATCGATCAGTGACATGACAATGCATATACGTAAGGGAGTAAAAGTGCAACTTCAGAGACATATATTTGAAAGGATCACCAACAGGCAACAAACATGTCCAAGATAATCGGACTAAGTACTACCAGTACTGAATGATCTCTATCAAGGCGGCGCAATGATTCGGAGTGCACCAGAGCTATTTGACTCGCATGATCGATTCAGGCTTTGCAGTCCTGCTCAGAGCAACTTGTAAACAGATACTGACTGTCTCATTGAAAGCATTATTTTCTGTCAGATAACGTTTACTATGTAACACTCACCTTGTCAGACTAAAATAATCGCCGAGAGACGCCATTTTGATTGTTGTGACAACTGAATTGGACAAAGGGAAATCACCCAACCATTACAAGAGTGCTCTTTCCTTGGATTCTTTTACGACAGTTAATTAGCTATCAAAACTGTTGAATTTGCAAAGTAAAGTTATTCCTCGTGGATGGTAGCATTATTTGTAACATAGAATCTTATGGTGAAGCTTTGAAAGCGATCTGAAGGCCTTTTCCGGCGGATACTATCCCTTTAACAATGTGCAAATTATTCTCCTCCAGATGAACTTCAATCGCAACAATGCGTTGAGTGCTTAGGGTGCAGTTCACTTCATATGGAAAATGTTTACGTACGAGAATCACTTGTCCTTTACTGTGGTTAGTAGCCGTACTGTAAAATATTTTCCCTCCCCATTCCAGTTCCCACTGGATAATGTCGCTGTGCGTTATATACGTTTCATGCAAACAAATTATATCGTAGCGCTCCTTTGAACATTTATAAAATAATGTTTTTCGTTTTATTTTATTTCTCAGACCACGGACATTTAATGAGCAAATATTTAGATTGGCCATTTTACTGTAAGTAGAAACATGAAGATACTATCTATCGGATTAATATCGCAGTCCATTAATCTCAGTCCGTAAGACAAAAGCAAGGTCGCAGGGAGGAGGACAGAGGGGAGAACACTGTCACTGGTTAACCCCATTCCGATTGGGCCCCCATAGTGTCAGTTGAAACGGCGACGGTGTCGATGCCGGTAGTGGCAGTATCTTCCTCGTCTCCACGTGACGATAAGGTGTCGCGTCGTTTTCCAGGACACGCAACAGGGGGGGAGAGGTTGGTGATGATGATGATGATGATGATGATGAGGATGATGATGAGGATGATGATGAGGATGAGGATGAGGATGAGGATGAGGATGAGGAGGATCACCCGTACAGAAAAAGAAGAAGGTATACCTGTGATATTTTCGTCTCAACAACGTCTGCTGGCAATAGCACTGCTGTATCAATACCGTAGTGGTTGACGATGCTCGGTGTTATGTACTGAAAACAACAACGTCTGCTGGCAATAGTACTGGTGTAAAGATACCGTTGTGGTTGACGATGCTCGGTGTTATGTACTGAAAACAACAACGTCTGCTGGCAATAGCACTGCTGTATCAATACCGTAGTGGTTGACGATGCTCGGTGTTATGTACTGAAAACAACAACGTCTGCTGGCAATAGTACTGGTGCAAAGATACCGTTGCGGTTGACGATGCTCGGTGTTATGTACTTAAGACAACCATCCCTCTCGTCTTTTGCCTTTAAATAAGCAATTTAACAATTGACATTACGAAGATTTACGTATAATTATACCCTGAAATCTGTTTAATGTGCTATTTGTTTTATAAACTTAATTTACCTTCTGGAAGCAATTGATAATACATACAATTAAAGGCCGACTCCGCCTGGTGTACACAGCTCGCCTCACTGTCTCCATCAGATCTGGCCAGGCTAATTGTACATGGGACAAGACCCTCCCTCCACTTGGTCACATACCAACACTCAGCACCCTGACTGATCTGCCCAGGCTAATTGTTCATGGGACAAGACCCTCCCTCCACTTGGTCACATACCAACACTCAGCACCCTGACTGATCTGGCCAGGCTAATTGTACATGGGACAAGACCCTCCCTCCACTTGGTCACATACCAACACTCAGCACCCTGACTGCTTCTTGTGGTGATCGTGAGTTGGATTGCTTTCATGAAATAATTCTGAAAAAGGCACCAGCGCCTTTTACAAAATCGATTATTTAAATAAATACAAGTGTGCACAGAGAGCACGGAGGCTGATGATTGTTAGTAATTGACCAAGTGGAAGGGTGGTCGTGTTCCTGGTAACAGCCTGGATAGATCAGTCAGGGTGCTGAGTGTTAGTAATTAACCAA
>NC_090258.1:41582975-41600475 GCF_037325665.1 Littorina saxatilis
GCTGACTGTTTACATGGTATGAGACTGTTGCTGTCATCAGTAGAGCTGACTGTTTATATGGTGTGAGGTTGTTGTTGTCACCAGTAGAGCTGACTGTTTATATGGTGTTAGATTGTTGTTGTCACCAGTAGAGCTGACTGTTTACATGGTGTGATACTGTTGTTGTCACCAGTACAGCAGACTGTTTACATGATGTGAGACTGTTGTTGTCACCAGTAGAGCTGACTGTTTACATGGTGTGAGACTGTTGTTGTCACCAGTAGAGCTGACTGTTTACATGGTGTGAGACTGTTGTTTTCACCAGTAGAGCTGACTGTTTACATGATGTGAGACTGTTGTTGTCACCAGTAGAGCTGACTGTTTACATGGTGTGAGACTGTTGTTGTCACCAGTAGAGCTGATTGTTTACATGGTGTGAGACTGTTGTTAATGGCAGTGGCTCCAGCGGTCTTGCAAATGGCCTTCGCAGCATTGCTGGTTACCGGTAATGTAGGGGGTGTCCCCACAGCAGTCGTCACCACAGACTAACCACGAGGAACGAGCGTATATTGGCAACTATGTATGTGTTTGTAGAAGGCAGTAGGCCCACAGCAGGCGTCTCCCATTGCTGCATAAGCACCGCAGCAAATCTTATCAGGCGAGTTGTATGCGATGCGCCCGCAACAGCGGTTGACATAAAAACCGCCTTTCCATTCTCTACCGGCACAGCAGAGGTCCTTTTTTGAGTTGTAGGGATTATAGCCACAGCATGCGTCGTCCACATCCCCAAGCTCATACAGCATGTAGATACAGCAGACCGTGTTGTTCCTGGGGGGAACGTTGTTGCACCCATTCTTTGGAAGAAATTTAATGAAACCTTGACGGAAAGAAAATCCCATTCAATTTTTTTTCAAGAGAATTCAATTCAATCCAATTCAATAAAACGTTATTGACTGATGTGGGTCGTTTTCAAAAAAAATTCGCCAAATCGGTCCAACTTTTTTTCGACAAAAATCGTTATTTTGCTTTTAGGTCTGGAATCTGCATTCATTTATTTGTTAAAAACTGAAGTAAGCCACTTTAATGACGAGTATGAAGAACAATATCTTTAAAATGCGAGATCTACTGTGTGAAGGAAATCACGAATAACACTAACAGGCAAAGTTTGACAGTGATATCCTCCACGCTTTTAGAAGCGCTAACCAGAGATATAGCGTGACATAGCGAAGTGTGTTGCACGGACTGTGAATTCAGCTCACTGACCGAGGAGAGTTGATGTTGTAAATCGCAACGAAGATATCGTTACACTTAACCACTGTCTGGGGACAGAAAGGGGTTGTCACAGTAATCGACCGGGAGAAAGGAAGCCCGAGTAAAGCACTTAACAGGTAAATGGAATAAGCATTTGAATATCGCTAATGTTTATCGCATAAGTTGAATCGACTAACACTGTAAGCTGTAAACATAGCAGACAGATATCTAAGACAAGATGTCCGCTATTTATGTTTGTGCAGTGCGTCATATAACCGGTCGGAAAGGAAGATAGTAGCCAGATGACAGTATGAAGGATCTGAGAAGTCACCGAAGTATCATGCAGACCCGCATAGCTGAGATTCGACGGGATTTCGAGAAGCTAGTGCAAGGTAATGGTTGTCCGTATAGTTGGACCATAGAGGTCACAGGGCGATAGAAATTGAGTAGACCGAGGTCGCCAGTAGAAGGAATTAGTAGTTAAATACATTTCCTAGTGAACGGCCATAGACGCTGTGTAATTCTGTGTATGAACAGAGTTAAAATATGTCTACAAGCTCTTAATTACTTAAGATATAAGGAATGTTTAGTAGGAAGAGCGGACGGTGATTTAAGTCTGCCGGAATAGGAACTATAACTGGTTTTTTGACCACACACGAGCCGTGAGTCGATACCCGTAAAATAGATATCGTGTGCCTGTGAGTTCACGGACTGTTTGTGTATTTCTCTACCAAAGTGAAGGGTAGAGAGTTTTGTTAGTGCAATTGTGTACGAGATTGTAATCTCAATACAATACAATACAATACAATACAATAACTTTATTAATCTCTAAAAGAGAAATTACATTGCTGAGCGTTTGTGTCCGTAATAATAACATACATAAAACATTCAAAATAAACATTTGTTCTTTGTCCTGAGAAAATATAGCACATTGGTTATCACATAAGAAAGTATATTAAAAATACATTAACATGCATTCACCATCAACAATGCACAAAAGAAAGTCAGCACCTTGCCGGTTATCACAAATTGTCTAAGAGAGTAGAATGCAAAACAAAATCAACAATACTGAAACAATACAGAACACTGACCCCGTGCATCAGAGCAACAACACCAGCATCTACCGCCCCACCTGAGAATTGAAGATGTGAATTGCAGATGGAATGAACGAATTTCTGTAGCGTGTGGATCTTGCAGTTGGTTGTCTGAATCTGTTGCTCCTGTCTGTCCGTCTACTGTCAAATTCCGGTCTGAGTGGGTGCGAGTCGTCAGCCAAAATCTTCTGTACCTTGTCAGTCAGTCGTCGTTCATGTGTTGATGTGAAATTGTCCTGCTTCCTCCCAACCACCCCACTTGCTTTCCTGATGAATTTATCTAATCTATCCCTGTCTTGCTTGTTGATATTGCCACCCCAACACACGGAGCCAAAGTACAACACACTATTGCACGTTGAAGTGTAAAACATCTGAAGGATTTCTTGTCTGATGTTAAAAGACCTGAGTTTTCTCAAAAAGTACAGGCGAGAGTGGAGTTTCTTCACAAGGGCATCAGAGTTTGGTTTCCATGTCAACTTATTGTCTATAATCACCCCCAAATACTTATACTGCTCTACCTTCTCTACGACCTCCCCCTTGATCACTATCTCCCTGTGTACATGTTCCCCCCTCCTGTTGTCCATTATCATTTCCTTTGTCTTCCCCACATTAAGCTCTAAATAGTTGTTTTCACACCACCCCACAAACCTATCTACCTCCTGCCTGTAGTCAGAGTCGTCGTCAACAGTCAGCAGTCCGGTCAGTCCAGTGTCGTCAGCAAACTTGGTTATGGGGCAGGAGTCACTAGAACTTCTGAAATCTGCTGTGTAGAGAGAAAAAAGAAAAGGTGAGAGTACTGTGCCTTGTGGTGCCCCTGTGTTTGTGCAGATTGTGTCTGAAACTGATTGCCCCCCCACCCTAACATACTGTGGCCTGTTTGTCAGGTAGTCCATAACCCAGAGAATGGTGGCTGCTGGGACATTCATGCTAAAAAGCTTCTCCGCCATTAAATGAGGCTGTATAGTATTAAAAGCGCTGGAAAAATCAAAGAACATCAAGCGAATATAAGAGCCAGGCTTTTCTAAATGAGAGTAGAGAGTAATCTCGAGTTGTTTTTGCCTACAAAACTGTGAGTACCGGATTTTTGAATACCTAACATTTATGTTTATGATTGTGTGTATGTTGTCATAGCTGAATAATACAGTGGAGGGAACCTACATTTAGAGTTGTGTTTGATTCCTGTATGACAGCATATTAGCTCATTTGCATTCATTCACATCCTGTTGACGCGTTTCACACACATAATGTCGTATGCGTGGAAGTTACATGATGTCTGCAGTCAGCGTATATTCTGCGTATTGCTTGATACTGTCTTCATTTCTGTGGCTGCATGCTGCCCCAGAACTCGCCTGTGACCTTCGGTGAAGGTCAAGGTCATTGAATATTGGTAAAAATAGGTTTGACACCTCAGGCTATAAGTATGCGAATATGAAAGCTCTGCTGCTGTCATCTCTAAAATGTGTTGATGACTATGAATGCGGGGAATGAAATATGACGAGGGCTAAATTTAGGTGTAGGGTTAAGAAACTGCCTGCAATTTAATTGTTTGTGCATTGGACTTGATGTTTACATTTTCAATATAGCTCGAGAAATATGTGGGCTACAACATTTAATATCTTAAGGCATTTTCGATATCTCCGAGGCATTATGTTTTACTTTTTAAATAAAAAAAAACAGCCATAGCATTACGCACAATGCGCATACAATATTGCAAACGTTTGCGTACTGTACATTTCTCGCTGCATTCCATTCAAAAATAGCATTTTGTCTACTTTCTGCATTTTAAACAGAATTTAAAACCCTTTAAGTAGAGATTTTTTTTAACCGTTATCTTTTCGTTTTTTGTGTGTGCAAAATACAGAATTGGTTACACAGTTTCGGAATTCGCCTGTGACCTTGTGTGAAGGTCAGGGTCATTGGTCATCAAATGTTAGTAAACATATTTTTGACACCGTAGGCTATACGTATGAGAAATATGAAAGCAATGCTTGCTTCCGTCTTTGAAATGTATTGATTTCTATGAATGTGGAGAATGAAAAATGAAGACCGCGAAATTTAAGGGGTAGGGTTGGGAAATTGTCTGCAGTTTCATTTTTTGGCATGGAACTTGATCACATTTTTACTATAGCTCTAGAAATAAGTGGGCTATAACATATAACATTTTAAGGCACATAGCACACTTCTTTGTACTGTACATTTTTTGCTGCATTCCATTCAAATGATTCATATCTTCTATTTTCCGAATTGTAAACAGAATGTACAACCCTTCTAGTACATGATTTTTATCCCTTTCTGTTTGTGTTTTACAAAATACTGAAGTGGTTACAAAGTCTGGGAACTCACCTTTGACCTTATGTAAAGGTTAAGGTCATGGAATGCTGGTAAACATTTTGTTGACATCGTAAGGTATAAGTATGCGAAATATGAAAGCTCTGCTTGCTTTCATGTCTGAAATGTATTGATGTCTATGAATGTGGGGAATGTAAAATGTCGACCGCGAAAGTTTGGGGGTAGGGTTGGGAAACTGCCTACAGTTTCATTTTTTGGCATGGGACTTGATGTTCACATTTTCACCATAGCTAAAGAAATGAATGATCTACAACATATCAAATTGTAAGGAATTCGGAATTATTCTAAGGCATTTTTTTTTTTACTTCATTAAATGAAAAACTGCAATAGCGCAACGAAAAATGCATATAAAAATACTCTATAAAACATTACAAACGTCTTTATTTTGTGACAATCTTGCTGCATTCCATTCAAACAACGCATATCTTCAATCTTAAGGATCTTAAACAGAATTTACAACCCTGTTAGTACAGATTTTAATTATTTTTCTGTTTGTGCTTTTAAAAAATACTGAATTGGTTATAACGTTTCAGAACTCGCAAGTGACCTTGTGTGAATGTCAAGGTCATGGAATGTTGGTAAACATATTTTTTTTATACTGTTGGCTATCAGTATGTGCAATATTATAGCTCTGCTTCTGTATGAAAGTGGGGAATGTAAAATGGCGACCGCGAAAGTTAGGGGGTAGGGTTGGGAAACTGCCTGCAGTTTCATTTTTTGGCATGGGACTTGATATTTAAATGTTCACCATAGCTCGAGAAATGAATGATCTACAACATATAAAACTGAAAGGAAATCGGAATTATTCTGAGGCATCTATTTACTTCTCTATATGAAGAAAAATGTAATTGCGCTAAGTACAATTAATTAGAAAAGACGGTAAAAAAAACTACCAAAGTAATTTGAAATGTAATTTCTTGCTATGTTCTCATAGGTATAGCATTCACTTCCCCCCACAATTATCTATCAAGTGGCTACTACATTCGTACTGTCGAATATTAGCCGTTATCTTTATGTACCCATTTTCACAAAAATCAGAAGACACACGGTTATTTAAAAAAATCACAAAACATCAAAAGTGCATGGGACTAGAAAAGTTCTCTGCAGATATGTAATGTAGACAGAATGTTCTTTCTCCCACAAAAGTATTACCAACTTCTAATTACTCTGACCATAACTAGGCAGATCCCTTAAGTCAAGCTGTCGAAGGTACAGATTTAAACTTAACGCACTGCATTTTTTTTCACTAAGACTGTATACTCGATCGTAGCATCGTCAGTCCACCGCTCGTGGCAAAGGCAGTGAAATTGACTAGCCAGAATAGTGCGGTAGTGGTTGCGCTGAGCAGGATATCACGCTTTTCTGTATCTCTATTCTGTTTAACTTCCTGACCTTGTTTTTAATCCAAATATATCATATCGAATGTATTTTTGGAATTAGGAGCCGACAAGGAATAAGATGAAATTGGTTTTAAATCGATTTTGGAAATTTAATTGTCATCATAATTTAATTGTTTGAGCTTGTTTTTAATCCGAATATAACATATTTATGTTTTTGGAATCAAAAAAGAATGAAGAATCAGATGAAATTGTTTTTGGATCGTTTTATAAAAAAAAAATTGTAATTGCAATTTTTAGATTTGTAATGGCCAAACTCATTAATTAATGTTTAAGCCTCCAAGCTGAAATGCAATACCAAAGTCCGGCCTTCGTCGAAAATTGCTTGACCAAAATTTCAATCAATTTCGATTAAAAATGAGGGTTTGACAGTGCTGCCTCAACTTTTACAAAAAACCGGATATGACGTCATCAAAGACATTTATCGAAAAAATGAAAAACCATTCCCTGGAACTCTCGTGTAAACTTTTATGCAGATCGGTCCAGTAGTTTAAATCTGAATCGCTCTACACACATACACAGACAGACAGACAGACAGACAGACAGACAGACACACACACACACACACACACACACACACACACACACACACACACACACACACACACACACACACACACACACTCACACATACACCACGACCCTCGTCTCGATTCCCCTTCTATGTTAAAACAGTGAGTCAAAACTTGACTAAATGTAAAACAACAACAACAACAACAAAAACAACAACACACAACCACATTAACAAAAACAGCAAGATCGTACTTACGGCTATCTCTGACTGTGTTAGCTTTGCTAACGATGCACAAGAGAACAAATATAAGAGAAATAGCGCCCTTCATATCTGGAATCAAATAAGCAAACGACGCTGAATTAGAAAGACTGCTATATAGTCAATGGTAAGGAATGACAATGCTCACCAGCAATACCAATTAATTAAACAAAGAAAATAAAACTCATTATCATTGTATTCAGTGCTGGAGATCATGATGATGGTGATGTCGATGATGATGATGATGATAATGATATTAAAGACGACGACGTTGATGTTGACGAAGACGACGACGACGACAATGATGAGGTAGATGATGACAATGACGATGACGATGATGATGATGATGATGATGATGATGATGATGATGATGATGATGATGATGATGATTTTTTTTTTTTTTTTTTTTTTCTTTTCTCTTTTCTTTTTCTCTTTTCTTTTTTTTATTCTTTCTCTTTTTTTTTAATTTTTTTTCTTTTTTCTATTCTCTTTTGAACCTCAGTTACAATATGACTCGCTACGAGTATGATACTGTGAGCGAAGCTGAACAGTTTAAACGTAAACATAATGGGTTATAAATAATAATAATATCATTCTTTCGTTTAACATGGACAATCTTCGAAAATGTACAATATTTTCAATCAATTATAATTTAGCTATAATTCTCTCCGTCAACTGGCATTTGCACACTTTCTCTCTTTCTCTATCCTCTCTCCCCATCCTCTCTCTCCCTCCCCTCCCCTCTCTCCCTCTCTCTATCTTTAATCGTCCTCTCTCTCTCTCTCCCCCTCTCCCCTTCTCTGTCTCTCTCCCTGCCACTCTCTCTCTCTCTCTCTCTCTCTCTCTCTGATACTGTGAGCGATGCTGAACAGTTTAAACATAAACCCTACCATTCTCTCTCTCTCTCTCTGATACTTTGAGCGATGCTGAACATAAACAGATAGGGTTATAAATAGCAATAATATTCTTTCGTTTAACATGGACAATCTTCGAAAATCTCTCTTTCTCGCTCACTCTCTCCCACCCCTCCCTCCGTTCTTTCTCTACCTCTCTCTCTCTCTCGCACCCTCCCCTTTCCCCCTCTCTCTCTCTCTCTCTCTCGTCCTCTCTCTATCTCTCTCTACCTCTCTCCCTCTCCCTCTCTCTCTCCCTCTCCCTCTCCCTCTCTCCCTCCCTCACTCTCCCTCCCTCACTCTCTCTCTCTCTCTATTACCATGGTTGTGTTTAAATGAATTAATAATAATGATATATTTTGCTGTTCGTCATAATTGTTTTCATCATTGGTTCACCTTAGTTAATACATTGACATCTGCAACGAGTCATTTACAATAGCATGATAGTACTGGGTTTCTCAGTCAAAAAGCCGAATGAAGAGCTCTCTTTCAAATATACAATTTGGGTCAAAGCCTTCTCCGTATTTGTATATACTTATTGACATTTTTGCAACAAGCAGAATAAAGTTAATATTTCTTATAGTTTGGTCCTGTTGCTTGTTCGGTTGGAAACCAAATAAAACGTCAGTTTCTTTTAATTTTATCTGTGAACCTGTTTTTATATAAATTTGCTTTTCTACGTTCTTCCAAAAAAGTGATATTCTTGGGCATTTAAAGAAAAAATGTTCAATAAAATCAATATCTCCACACAGACTACAGCGATTGTTTTCACGTTTTTTCATTTTGTGTAGTAAGATATTAGTGGGATAGATATTATGCAATATCTTCCAGTGAAGTAGCCTTAGTCGCTCTTCCTTGGTGCAGTTGTTTGCTATCATCCAATGATTTCTTTCTATTTTATAGTTATATTTATTCATCCAAAAATGTATTGAGCAAGGGGTATTTGCTTTTTGTTTGGTAAGTAGTGATCTAAATTTTTTGGGAGTCCAGTTTTTAAGAGATTGAGGTTCTAGAGAGACAGTCGCTTCTTGAGTTTGGTTATTGTCAGCTCGCAATGATTGCGCAATGAGCGCGGTTCGCATTGCGTTATAATCAAACAGCAGAGCAGGGTAGTCCCCGATTTGTTCTGCAATACGTGCGAGTGGTAATAATCCCTCGTCTGTCCATATATCTTGGACGTAATTTATGTATGCATTTGTCCATCTCTTGAAGAACAGAGGTCTGTTTCTGTACATTATCTCTTTGCTATTCCAGAGACAGGTATATTTGAATTCAGTATTGGACAGGTATATATTTCTGAATTCAAGCCATTTAATTAGACATGATTTCCAGAATTTAGATTTGACTTTTTCGAGTCCTAAAAATGTTTTTGGATTGGCAGTAGCATTGAGGCAGCAAAGGTTTGTTCCAACTTCATTAAAGATGTAGGTTGGTATTAATTTCCATTTGGCAGATGTGTCTATTTTTAACTGAGTTATCCATGTCATCATAAAGGAGGCTTGCATATCTATTATGTTTATCATATTACAACCTCCATTCTCCCCTACGTTGCACATTACACATCTTTTTACCTTTTCAAAGGCTCGCGTATTTGTGTACTTCTTTTTCCATAAAAATCGAAATAAGATTGTATTTACTTTCTGTAGGATAGTGGCTGGAGCACTTAAAGCTTGCATTGGGTATACAAATTGTGAAATCAAGAAACTTTTTACAATACATAATTTGCCTGTGATACTAAGGTTTCTTTTAGACCATATGCTTATTATTCTTTCTATTTTTTCGATTCTTACCGACCAATTCTCATTTATGTCTGATGCAGTGACATAATTTTTAAAGAGTATACCTAAAATCTTTAGTTGTTTTTTCCATTTTAAGTCACAGAGATGTTCTCTGCTGTCCTTTTGAGATCCTAGCCACATTGCTTCCGTTTTGTTTTTATTAATTTTTAGTTGTGATATTTTCGTGAAATCAGTGACAAGCTTCATTGCATTTTCCAGATCTTGTTTTCCTTGTAATAGCATGCTAATGTCGTCAGCGTACATTGCTAATTTTATCATATCAATTGAGTTGTTAGTCTCTATCTGGGAGCGAGGTAATCGAAGTCCGTGTATGCTTGGATCGTTTCTAATCTTTATTGCAAGAATTTCCAGTCCGAGAATGAAGGCCATTGGCGAAAACTTGGCGAATTCCTGTCTCAATCGGGAATGGTTCGGAAATCCAGCCAAGGTAGTTAATACTACTTTCGGTCTCATTTGTGAGAACTTTAACCCAATGCGTAAAATTCTCGCCAAATCCGAATTTTCTGAAAGCCCATAGCATGAATTCCTTGGAGATAGAGTCAAATGCACGTGTATAATCTAGGGCCAATAAAATACCGGGTTTATTTTCATTATTCATATGTTCAATTACGTCATCTATTAATCGGATAATATTACTAGCTTTTCTACCCTTAATGAATCCCACTTGATCCTCTGAGATCAAATCACTTATAACATTCGACATCCTAAGCGCAAGGCATTTTGCTAATAATTTATAGTCTGTATTTGTAAGGGAGATGGGTCTCCAGTTACACAAGTTATCTCTTGTGAGGTCTTTTCCTTTATGGATTAAGGTTATAATAGCTCTTTTTTGTGAGGGAGACATTTCTCCTACATGAAAGGATCTTTGAATCGAGCCTAATAGTAGCTCTCTTATTCTCGACCAAAAGAATTTAATAAAACTTGTAGTCACTCCGTCACATCCCGGTGAAGAACCATTTTTCATGCTTTTTAACGCTTTAAGAAGTTCTTGTTCAGTTACTGGGTTTTCTAACGCTTCAGTTTGTTCTCGTGTCAGTTGTGGGATATCAGCTTCTCCTAAAAAAGTATTAGCCTGTGCCTCTGAGAAATCATCGGTTTTCTTAAAAACGTTTTTGTAGAATTTAACTTGTTCTTGTAGGATATCGCGTTGGGCGGTGACTGTGTTACCTTCTGCAGTTTGCAGTTTATCCATGATCTTCATGTTGGCTCGCATTTTTTCAAGCCCAAGAAAATATCTTGTGTTCTTTTCTCCTTCAGCAATATATTTTTCCTTTGATCGCTTTTGGGCGCTTTTTGCCTCATTTAATTCGTGGAGTTCTAGATTTTGTTTAACCTGGCCTCTGTGAGTCATAAGGTGTACATCATAAGGGTTGGAAGCCAGTTTTTTGTCCGTTTCATTAAGCTCTTTCGTAAGCAGGGAGCGTTCGGAAATTAATTTTCTTTTCTTTTCTTTACCATAAGCAATACAAAATTCTCTGATTTTAATTTTACATAGGTCCCATCTTATTTGCGGATCCATATTATCGGTTTCGATAACATAGTTCTCAATTAAACTGTTCATTTTTATAACAAAATCAGGGTCATTAAGATGATTGTCGTTGAATTTCCAAAAGGAGGGTCCTCTTTCTACTGGGGAGATGCAGTACTTCAGTCGAATTAGTCGGTGATCGGTGTGTGCCATCGAGATATTTTCACACTCAACATTTATTTAGAGCAAAGTCGGAGGCAAGCATATAATCTAATCTCCTTGCTATAAATGGAAATTTTGTTGACCATGTGAAATCTTTCTCTTCTGCGTGTGAAAGTCTCCAGACATCATTTAAATTGGAATCAATTACCGTCTTATTAAATAGCTCAACGTCTTTAACATTATGATTTCTACCACTAATAATATCTAAATTATTATCCAGCACACAGTTGAAATCCCCGCAGATTATCTCGTTATTAGAGTTTTCTTTACAAATATAGACATCACGAAAAAAAGCAGCTTTTTCATCTTCAGCATTAGGACCATATACATTAACAATGTGCAAATTATTCTCCTCCAGATGAACTTCAATCGCAACAATGCGTTGAGTGCTTAGGGTGCAGTTCACTTCATATGGAAAATGTTTACGTACGAGAATCACTTGTCCTTTACTGTGGTTAGTAGTCGTACTGTAAAATATTTTCCCTCCCCATTCCAGTTCCCACTGGATAATGTCGTTGTGCGTTATATACGTTTCTTGCAAACAAATTATATCGTAGCGTTCCTTTGAAAATTTATAAAATAATGTTTTTCGTTTTATTTCATTTCTCAGACCACGGACATTTAATGAGCAAATATTTAGATTGGCCATTTTACTGTAAGTAGAAAAATGAAGATACTATCTATCGGATTAATATCGCAGTCCATTAATCTCAGTCCGTAAGACAAAAGCAAGGTCGCAGGGAGGAGGACAGAGGGGAAAACACTGTCACTGGTTAACCCCATTCCGATTGGGCCCCCATAGTGTCAGTTGAAACGGCGACGGTGTCGATGCCGGTAGTGGCAGTATCTTCCTCGTCTCCACGTGACGATAAGGTGTCGCGTCGTTTTCCAGGACACGCAACAGGGGGGGGGAGAGGTTGGTGATGATGATGATGATGATGATGATGATGATGATGAGGATGATTATGAGGATGAGGATGAGGATGAGGATGAGGATGAGGATGAGGAGGATCACCCGTACAGAAAAAGAAGAAGGTATACCTGTGATGTTTTCGTCTCAACAACGTCTGCTGGCAATAGCACTGCTGTATCAATACCGTAGTGGTTGACGATGCTCGGTGTTATGTACTGAAAACAACAACGTCTGCTGGCAATAGTACTGGTGTAAAGATACCGTTGTGGTTGACGACGCTCGGTGTTATGTACTGAAGACAACAACGTCTGCTGGCAATAGCACTGCTGTATCAATACCGTTGTGGTTGACGACGCTCGGTGTTATGTACTGAAAACAACAACGTCTGCTGGCAATAGTACTGGTGTAAAGATACCGTTGTGGTTGACGATGCTCGGTGTTATGTACTGAAAACAACAACGTCTGCTGGCAATAGTACTGGTGTAAAGATACCGTTGTGGTTGACGATGCTCGGTGTTATGTACTGAAAACAACAACGTCTGCTGGCAATAGTACTGGTGTAAAGATACCGTTGTGGTTGACGACGCTCGGTGTTATGTACTGAAAACAACAACGTCTGCTGGCAATAGTACTGGTGTAAAGATACCGTTGTGGTTGACGACGCTCGGTGTTATGTACTGAAAACAACAACGTCTGCTGGCAATAGTACTGGTGTAAAGATACCGTTGCGGTTGACGATGCTCGGTGTTATGTACTTAAGACAACCATCCCTCTCGTCTTTTGCCTTTAAATAAGCAATTTAACAATTGACATTACGAAGATTTACGTATAATTATACCCTGAAATCTGTTTAATGTGCTATTTGTTTGATAAACTTAATTTACCTTCTGGAAGCAATTGATAATACATACAATTAAAGGCCGACTCCGCCTGGTGTACACAGCTCGCCTCACTGTCTCCATCAGATCTGGCCAGGCTAATTGTACATGGGACAAGACCCTCCCTCCACTTGGTCACATACCAACACTCAGCACCCTGACTGATCTGCCCAGGCTAATTGTTCATGGGACAAGACCCTCCCTCCACTTGGTCACATACCAACACTCAGCACCCTGACTGATCTGGCCAGGCTAATTGTACATGGGACAAGACCCTCCCTCCACTTGGTCACATACCAACACTCAGCACCCTGACTGCTTCTTGTGGTGATCGTGAGTTGGATTGCTTTCATGAAATAATTCTGAAAAAGGCACCAGCGCCTTTTACAAAATCGATTATTTAAATAAATACAAGTGTGCACAGAGAGCACGGAGGCTGATGATTGTTAGTAATTGACCAAGTGGAAGGGTGGTCGTGTTCCTGGTAACAGCCTGGATAGATCAGTCAGGGTGCTGAGTGTTAGTAATTAACCAAGTGGAAGGATGGTCTTGTTCCTGGTAACAGCCTGACTGGATCAAAGACGGTGAGACGAACTGCTTTCCCAAGGCAGTGTGGGCCTTTAATTATACACACAAATTAATATCTCTAGTCGTCTGTTTTTCCAACAGCAATTTAACTTCTGGACACTATCGACACACACATACATACACACACACACACACACACACACACACACACACACACACACACACACACACACACACACACACATACACACATACATTCACACACACAACACACACATACACACACACACACACACACACACACACACACACACACACACACACACACACACACACACACACGCACATTTGCATTCTCATATTCCAAAGGACCAAAGACGCAAATACCGCTGATCAATAGACAGGCAGTTAATTTGATGTTTACCTGGGCACATTTCAACAGTTTTTCCAACAGCGCAGGTGAGATAAAAGAATTAAAACAAATTAACAACCAAAATAAGTATAACATTATGAGGTGAAACGGATCGTCATACTTTGTTTTGGCACCTTCCCACGGCACGAAGGTGAGAACCACTCAGACAGGTAAGATGTAATGTGAACATTTAAACACAGGAAAGAGAATAGTTCTCTCATCACATAATTATCTTAGCTGTCTGATGCGTATTGCTTCCAAATGAAACCATTTAACAAGTGCTAAACCAAAAATCGTTTTCACAAGCGTCTTTATTCTTATACATTAAGGCCACAGATGGCCCGAAATGCTGATTCAAAAACGTATTTTGGGTTCTCAGCATTTTGTAGGTACTTTGAACACCACAGACTCATTGTGCAAAGTGGTTTTGTCATCTTCAACCTCTTTCTTGCAATAAAGCGATCATTTTCAAAATGTTTTATTAATAATTGACACCATTTTGAGAACTGTTTACGCCGTTTTCTCATAACCGTTCTTTGAACACAAGGATCCTCATTGGGAACTATTTATCTCCGAGACTAATTGTTCAATCGTCTTACTTCTCAACCTTGTGGGCGCTCTCGTTCACACGTTAGATCAGCCTGACTGCGCGGCAGATTTAAACAAAATAGGTATGCCCTGTTAGCTAAAACTCCAACAAAACTCACTGGTGTAAAACATGTGAAATATTGCTTAGTTTTATTTGCCTTTTTGACGGTTTAAAGAGAATCATGCTGTCAAAACCCCTTATTTATGTGAGTAGGTATTTACATTTATTTACACCTGTGATGTCCTACCAAAATAATGCTCGAATCCTTTAAATCAATTTTTGAGCAGTAAAAAGGCAAGTCGTCATAAGTATACCCATATATTTCTGGCATAAACACTGCTGCCTAACATGAGATCTGTCGCACTGAAGATATATCCTCTTTGTTTGTGCTGCGTGTAGTTGAGATGGTTTGCCTTCCAATTGGGAATTGACGCTTCTTTTGCTGAGTTCCACCACAAAACAATTTAGATAGTACATTCATATGCCTTTTCACAAGACACACCTTTTTCGAGTGAGTACCGATTGCTCTGTGTATTGTAGGCAGTCTATCTTTCCGACCATCATACACTGCTCATTCTAGACTCCACACCTTGCCTACCTGTAACATTGACGTCACGCGTGACGTCATCGCTGTCGTGGCGATGTTCAAATAACGCCCTGCAAGCTCAATCTACATTCAGTAACTACATAAACTAAATTGTCCTGTTTTGTTCCGTTCACATGAAATTCACCAGATTGTTTGTTTTACAACCCTTTCGCTGCCAATCAAAACTTCCTGACTGCCAGGAAATATTGGAGTTCGGGGTGTAATAATTCACAAACAATTCTAGCTCCAAACTGGCAGTAGGTAGGAAAGTAAAACTTATGTTATTTTTAAAGGAAATTGAACCAAGAATCTGTTTTTAGTATCTAATCATGGAAATAATGCACCAGTGCATGACGGGTATACCCGTCCTAAGGCAGTCAAGTCAGTGAAACGTAAAACCGACAGTAACAGTTCTAACAACCTATTTTCTATGTATAAAATTAAGTAGATGTGCAACGCCAAGGCATTGCATACCCCAGCGAAAGACAAACCTCTCTCTCTCTCTCTCTCTCTCTCTCTCTCTCTCTCTCTCTCTCTCTCTCTCTCTCTCTCTCTCTCTCTCTCTCTCTCTCTCTCTCTCTCTCTGTGTGTGTGTGTGTGCTACAAAGGTTAAGAAAAAAGAAGTTTTGCAAAAATTTGTTTGGAACTCTGATCATGAACATCAGTACAAAGATGCAATTAATTCTCATGTGTTTCGGCAACAGTTACGACTGGCAAGCGAAATGATTGATATTAATGTAAATGATGCTTTGACTTTGTTTATAAATTCAGTTAAAGATTGTGCAACTTGTATGAAGAAAACTATTATCTTGTCAGATGAACCACGTAAATCCAAATGGTTTGATTGTGAATGTGTGCTTGAAAGAAGACGTGTCAGAAAGTTGCTGAGAAAATGTAGGAATTCATTAGAAGATGAGGATAGGGATGAGTATTGTAAAGCCAGGCGTGAATATAAAAACTTATTGCATAGAAAAAAGAAACAGTACAATGACAGTTTGTATACAGAACTTGTAGGTGCTGTAAGTGATCAGAGAGAATTTTGGAGGAAAATTAAAAATGTTTCTTGTAAAAAGGTCCAGCAGCAAAATAATATTTCTGTTGATGATTGGTACCAGCACTTTCATAGCATTTTAGAAAAAGATGAGATTGAAGATGATGAGCATGCTGATGTTAATGACGTGAATAATGAATATGAAGAAATGCTGGATAGACCCATTACCAAAGAAGAAGTGTTGATTGCTATCAGAAAACTGAAATCGGGCAAAGCTGCAGGACCTGATGGTTTAATTGCGGAATTTTTTAAAGCAGCTAGCGAAGATGTGGTGTTGTTTTTAGTGAAACTGTTTAACGCTTTGTTTGATGAGGGAATCTATCCACAGAACTGGTACGATTCAGTTATTGTACCGTTATTTAAGAAAGGAGATAGAAATGATACTAACAACTATAGGGGAATTTCATTGTGTGATATATGTAGTAAATTGTATGGCACTGTTGTTAATAATAGACTTAAAGAGTGGACTGAATTACATAATATTACAGGTGAATGTCAGGCTGGTTTCAAACAAAATTATTCTACTGTTGACCACATCTTCACTCTGCTTGCTGCTGTACAGAAACAATTTTCTAATAATCGCAAACTTTATGTAGCTTTCATTGATTTTGAGAAATGTTTTGATAGTATCTCACGCAGACTGCTCTGGCCAATTTTGATTAAAAATGGTATAAAGGGAAAGTTGTATAGATGTATTAAAAGTATGTATGCAGTGGTTAAGGCTAAAATACGATGTGGTGCTCAACTAACAGATTTCATTAACTGTACAAAAGGTGTGAAGCAAGGAGACGTGTGCAGTCCAATTTTATTCGCTCTATTTATAAATGAGCTGGCATTGGAAATCATGGATAATGGTAGGCATGGTATTACTTTAAACCCTGACATTGTTGAATTGTTCATTCTACTGTTTGCCGATGATATTACTTTGCTGTCTGAAACTGTAGTTGGTCTGCAGTCACAACTTCATTGTCTATATTTTGCTTCACAGCGCCTTGAGCTTAAAGTAAACATGGGGAAAAGTAACATCGTGGTTTTTCGTAAAGGTGGATATCTAGCTGCTCGTGAAGTTTGGTATTTTGGTGGGCAAAGAATGGAGGTAGTAAATGCATACAAGTATTTAGGTATTTATTTTTCTACCAAATTAAGCTTTAATTTTGCTTGTCAAGATCTAGTTGCCAGAGCAAAACGTGCAGTACTGTGTATTATGAGTAATTTGTATAAATTCGATAGATTGTCTTTGGATGTTTTTATCAAGCTTTTTGACTCACAAGTTCAACCTATTGTTCAATATGGTGCTGAGGTATGGGGTCTGATGCAGG
>NC_090258.1:41602975-41606475 GCF_037325665.1 Littorina saxatilis
ATGGTCAAGAAGGAATTTAAGTATAAGCGGCAAATTGTGTATTATTAAGTCCTTCTTAGTTTCACAATTTGTTTACGCTATGCAGGCGCTTCTTGCCCCTGTTAAAGTTCTCGACAAGTTGAATACTATTTTGTTTAGGTTTCTCTGGAAAAGGAAGTATTAAAATACAAAAGCCTTTGAAAAAGTTAAACGAAATGTATTGTGTAATGTGGTGGAAGAAGGTGGTATTAACATGATAAACGTCCACGATATGCAGACTTTTTATATTTAGTCAAGTTTTGACTAAATATTTTAACATCGAGGGGGAATCGAAACGAGGGTAGTGGTGTATGTGCGTGTGTGTGTGTGTGTGTGTGTGTGTGTGTGTGTGTGTGTGTGTGTGTGTGTGTGTGTGTGTGTGTGTGTGTGTGTGTGAGTGTGTGTGTGTGTGTAGAGCGATTCAGACTAAACTACTGGACCGATCTTTATGAAATTTGACATGAGAGTTCCTGGGTATGAAATCCCCGAACGTTTTTTTCATTTTTTTTATAAATGTCTTTGATGACGTCATATCCGTCTTTTCGTGAAAGTTGAGGCGGCACTGTCACGCCCTCATTTTTCAACCAAATTGGTTGAAATTTTGGTCAAGTAATCTTCGACGAAGCCCGGACTTCGATATTGCATTTCAGCTTGGTGGCTTAAAAAGTAATTATTGACTTTGGTCATTAAAAATCTGAAAATTGTAAAAAAAAATAAAAATGTATAAAACGATCCAAATGTACGTTTATCTTATTTTCCATCATTTGCTGATTCCAAAAACATATAAATATGTTATATTCGGATTAAAAACAAGCTCTGAAAATTAAATATATAAAAATTATTATCAAAATTATATTGTCGAAATCAATTTAAAAGCACTTTCATCCTATTCCTTGTTGGTTCCTGATTCCAAAAACATATAGATATGATATGTTTGGATTAAAAACACGCTCAGAAAGTTAAAACAAAGAGAGGTACAGAAAGGCGTGCTATCCTTCTTAGCGCAACTACTACCCCGCTCTTCTTGTCAATTTCACTGCCTTTGCCATGAGCGGTGGACTGACGATGCTACGAGTATACGGTCTTGCTGAAAAATGGCAGCTACTTGACTAAATATTGTATTTTCGCCTTACGCGACTTGTTGTTTTGTTCTATGGTGTATACAAAATTGTTCTAGTGGAACTGATATTTGATCTTGATGATTGTTTAAATGTATACTTATACTGTTTTTGTTTTATTTTTCAGGGGTAATTTTCTCAACTCTGTTGATGACGTTTTGAGTTCACTTTGGATATTTTTTGGGTCTAGTGGATCTCTGGTTGTGTTTTGGTTTTTGATGAGAGAGTTAGTTAGTTTTTTAGTTTGATTTAGAGAAGAGATTTTTGTATTTTTGAAACTAGTAATCTAAACATGAAGAACTTTTATTTTGTCGAATGAGAAGAATTGTGTTGATTGAATGAACAACTTTTACTTGGTTTAGACTATGTTTTTGTAACCTGAAAACTGAGTTGACTAAAGTGCTTAATTCAAAATAAATTTCTTGGAACACTTATCTCATTTTTTGTTGTTTATTGTGAAAGCAAGAGTTTTACCTCACCCCGAATCCTCCCTTAACCATGCTAGAACTAATCTAAGGATGTTTTAGCAGTAGGTTTATATGACACTCACCCTTTTCGACCTCTTCGGGTGGCAAGTCTTCGCAGTAAGGCCCCACCCAGGGGTATGGACACACACACACCTCCTGCTTAGTCCGATTCCCCTCAGTCTCCTTCTCGACCTTGTCGCACGAACCCTCGTTACTGCAGATTCTGCCACAAGGGGTTTCGCAAAAGTCCCCGACATGCCCTTGATCGCAGACACAGTACGATTTGGTCTTTTCCTCGTCGGTGTAATTGCACACTCCATGGTCGCCGCAGTCAGGGAAGCAAAAAGGGTTAGAACTGGTGTTTACGGGAAACATTGACGATCCGTTGCCAAATAGCTCGTATAAATCTAGCCCGTTTCCAGTGGAGTTATCTCCAGAGCCATGTGGTTGATTTGAAAACGGAATGCCAGGACCAGGATAACCACCAAGAGTCGGATCGCTCCCACCCGGCCAGCCAGTACCAGTGTCGTCTGTCTCGGTGCCCGAAGAATTCACCAGATCTCCGAGACTTGCTCCGAGACCGCCTGCGTTAGTTATGGGAGGAAGGCCTGGGGCGCCTTTGCTATTGGAAACGTTGTTCTCAGTCGACGGTGTGTTCATGGTAAAATCGAAGGCCTGACGTTTCTGTCTGTCTGGGGTTGGGTTTTGGTGGGAAGGGGAGGGGAGGAGAAGGAGGAGGAAGAACAGGACGGTGGAATGAAGGAAGAATAGATTCAGGGAGGGTCGGAGGGTCTTGTTCTTGTTGTCAGCCATGGTTTTCCGTTCTGAAATGATAACAAAGAAACTGGTTAGTAAAGTGACGTTCATTATAATCCTCCAAAATGACTTGCATACAAAATGTCCTCGAACTAACCACGTCAAACTCTCAAGCCTCTCCTACTTTTATGGTGATATCCTGCAAGTTCAAAGCTATCTACCGGATCATTGCCAAACGACAGCATATCTTGTTGTCGGACAATCCCTCAGAACTGACGACAATGCCGTTGTCATCTCCAACGCGCGTGACGCCTTAATTCGGAATGGTGTAGAGTGTAAGCGACATCAAAGGAACGAAAAATAATTTCCTACAAAATATCTTCATTGAATAGTTGGTTTAAGCGTGTTTATTCAAATTCTCATACACACGTTTCAAACAATAACAACATTAAGAACGTTAACAAGCAGATTGCTTATGGACAAGTTCTTGAAATTATAATCAATACACATTCAGATAGCAAAACATGGCGAACAAGTGATAGCTTCAAAAATTATCTTGATAATCTTTAATTATATTTTATACAAATAGGGTAAAGATAGAGACAGGGAGAGAGAGAGAGAGAGAGAGTGAGAGAGAGAGAGAGAGAGGGGGAGAGAGAATGCAAACTTTGGTAGTTACGATATTCCCGTACACGACGTCGAAGAGGACCAGTATATGTTCAGATATACATGCTTCTAGGTTCACAACAAACAATTCTGGAACCTCAGGAGAATCCTCACGGGTAGTATAGGCATAGCCAGCAGAGCTGTGTTAATTGTGTTCTTGTTCTTGTTTATGAAGAATATGACCAAGAACGTTTGGAATTGTGCATGCACAACCGTGCTAGCTTCGTATTCTGGATCTCGTTCGGTCGTCACATAAAACTGGTATTAAATTAATCAATACAAAGTTGAAGATAGAGTTTGCCCCCGGTAAGAATTTGTGGATAACAGAGAGAGAAAACCCTGTACATAAACAGACAAAAGCTTCACAACACTATCCCACAAATGACATTAGTATTAATCCACAAAAAGTTGAAGAAGTGATTTGCCCCCAGAAAAGATTTTCAGATAACAGAGAGAAAATGGCATGTACATAAAC
>NC_090258.1:41606675-41621675 GCF_037325665.1 Littorina saxatilis
TGTTCGGTCAAATATAGAGGTTCACTAATTGTGTAAGACGAAAAGAGTATAACATAAATGCATATTGTTTCAAGTAATTTGCTGAGTTAAATGGATTTGCGAGTGCGAAACTTCCCCCCCCCCCCCCCAAAAAAAAAAAAAAAAAAGACCCGTTACTAACCGGCCGACAGTGTTCTCCTGTGATGGGACGGTCGACTTTGTGTATCCGAAAGTTGGTTTTCAACTTTGATGAACCCTTTCAGGACTAAAATATCCATCGTAATCAACTCGAAGGTAAGTTGTTTTGAGTTGTTCCACATGAGACGTTATCACTTATTGTACTCCATGTACACATGCACAGATTACTTGATTGTCGAGACCATGATTGGAAACGGACCGGCCAAAGATGGCGGCCCGGGTCTTTCCAATAGTCACAATGTCAGCCCTAATTCAGTTCAGTTCAAGGGATACACATTCTCTTAGCCTCAACTTTCGAGTCAGTATAGCGAAACAATGGGTCGCAAGCAGTGGAACACAAAGGAAAAACACGTTTCACATAGACGGACGCAACCTTTAGAAAGCTGTTTAATCAGACTAGCTCAGTGCGTGAGACTGAAAGCGGGGGCGGCCATTGATATATCAAGTACTTAATTGGGCATTTTACGATCTTGAGCGAGGACGATATGTATCCAAACAAGCTGCTTCAAGTTCAAGTGAATCTGCCCAGCGGACAGTGGTATGAGAAGAATTCAGAACTTGACACATTGATGTCATCTGACTGATTGGCTCATTACATACATGACTGTCTCTTGTTGACCTGGTTCATAATATTGTCGAACATGTTCAGTTCCCCTCTGGGTAACATATCCTAGTAGAGATATGACAATGTCTCTTCTGTTACTCACTCAAGTAGGCAGCCGAGAGAGCGAGGCAAAGAGGAGCTATCGGGTGGATAATGGGGAGGGGATTCGGGGAGGGGGTGGATTAAAGATGAATGTGTATCAAATTGTTATTTGTGAGGAGGAGAGAGTGAGACAAAGAGGAGCTATCGGGTGGAGAATGGGGGAGGGGATTCGGGGGGGGGGGGGGATTCTAATGTGTGTGTGCGTGTGTGTGCGTGTGTGTGTCTGTGTATGTGTGTGTGTGTGTATGTGTGTGTGTGGGCGGGGTGTTGGGACATGTTATCAACGAACGTACGAAATAACAAAACAAAATAAATTAAGTAGATGTGCAACGCCAAGGCACTGCATACCCCAGCAAAAGACACCTCTCTCTCTCTCTCTCTCTCTCTCTCTCTCTCTCTCTCTCTCTCTCTCTCTCTCTCTCTCTCTTTCTCTCTCTCTCTCTCTCTCTCTCTCTCTCTCTCTCTCTCTCTCAAACACACACGAACACACACACACACACACATACACACATACTCACACACACACACACACACACATGCACACACACACACACACATACACACATACTCACACATACACACACACACACACACACACACACACACACACACACACATGCACACACACACATACACACATACTCACACACACACACATATACACGCACACACACACACACACAAACACGGAGGGGGGAGGGAGGGAGATGGTAGGGAGAGGTAAAATAAGGGAGAGAGGGGGTTGGGGGAGAAAGGGGGAGGGGGGGGGGGGAGGGGGAGAGAGAGGAACGTTTTAACAAGTTAAACATGGATTGGGGACGCAATGGGGGCTTATGATGGATTTCTGAAGAGGGAGGGAGGGAGATCAGGAGAGAGGGAAAGAGAAAGGGAACAAGGGGTGAGGGAGGGAGATGAAGGGGGGGGGGGGGGGGAGGGAGAGACCAGACACAGAGACACACAGAGAGAATTATGTTTTCATTGCAGATTTTATTCAGAATGTTGACATCAGCAGAGCTTAACCCAAGTAAGACTGTTCATGGATAGAGTTAAGCTGACTGTTTACATGGGGTGAGATTGATGTTGTCACCAGTAGAGCTGACTGTTTACATGGTGTGAGACTGGTGTTGTCACCAGTAGAGCTGAGTGTTTACATGGGGTGAGACTGGTGTTGTCACCAGTAGAGCTGATTGTTTACATGGGGTGAGACTGGTGTTGTCACCAGTAGAGCTGACTGTTTACATGGTGTGAGACTGTTGTTGTCACCAGTAGAGCTGATTGTTTACATGGGGTGAGACTGGTGTTGTCACCAGTAGAGCTGATTGTTTACATGGGGTGAGACTGTTGTCACCAGTAGAGCTGACTGTTTACATAGGGTGAGACTGGTGTTGTCACCAGTAGAGCTGACTGTTTACATGATGTGAGACTGTTGTTGTCACCAGTAGAGCTGACTGTTTACATGATGTGAGACTGTTGTTGTCACCAGTAGAGCTGATTGTTTACATAGGGTGAGACTGGTGTTGTCACCAGTAGAGCTGACTGTTTACATGATGTGAGACTGTTGTTGTCACCAGTAGAGCTGACTGTTTACATGGTGTGAGACTGTTGTTGTCACCAGTAGAGCTGATTGTTTACATGGGGTGAGACTGTTGTTGTCACCAGTAGAGCTGATTGTTTACATGGGGTGAGACTGTTGTTGTCACCAGTAGAGCTGACTGTTTACATAGGGTGAGACTGGTGTTGTCACCAGTAGAGCTGACTGTTTACATGATGTGAGACTGTTGTTGTCACCAGTAGAGCTGAATGTTTACAAGGTGTGAGACTGTTGTTGTCACCAGTAGAGCTGACTGTTTACATGGTGTGAGACTGTTGTTGTCACCAGTAGAGCTGACTGTTTACATGGTGTGAGACTGTTGTTGTCACCAGTAGAGCTGACTGTTTACATGGTGTGAGACTGTTGTTGTCACCAGTAGAGCTGACTGTTTACATGGTGTGAGACTGTTGTTGTCACCAATAGAGCTGACTGTTTACATGGTGTGAGACTGTTGTTGTCACCGGTAGAGCTGACTTTTTACATGGTGTGAGATGATGATGATAATTAGTTTTAACGTCTTCTTAGAACCATTTGGCCTAGCTTGGGACAGATGGTGTGAGACTGTTGTTGTTAAAGGTAGTTGTTCCAGCGGTCTTGCAAATGGCCTTCGCAGCATTGCTGGTAACCGGTAATGTAGGGGGTGTCCCAACAGCAGCCGTCACCACAGACTAACCACGAGGAACGAGCTTACATGAGCAACTATCTTTGTTTTTGTAGTAGGCGGTAGGCCCACAGCAGGCGTCTCCGGCTGCTAGATTAGCACCGCAGCAAATTTTATCCTGCGAGTGGTATGCGGTTCTCCCGCAACAGCGGTTGAAATTAGCGCCGTTCCATTCTTGATCACCACAGCAGAGGTCCTTTTTTGAGTTGTAGGTACCATAGCCACAGCATGCGTCGTCCACCTTCCCAAGCTCATACACATTGTGGATACAGCAGACCGTGTTGTTACGTGGGATAAAGTCTTCGCAAAACATGCTTCTAATGTAACCTTGACGGAAATAAAATCCCATTCAATTTTTGTTAAAAGAGAATTCAATTCATTTCAATTCAATAAAACGTTATTGTCTGATGTGGGTCGTTTTCCAAAAATGTCGCCAAATCGGTCCAACTTTTTTTTTCTCGAAAAATGAAGTTTGTAAAATCGTGTATTTGCTTTTAGGCTTCACGCGATCTGACCTAACCTTGACCCCTGACCTGGTCTACATACCACACACAACACAAACCATGCGTCACCTGTTTTTACCCCCCCCCCCCCCCCCAAAAAAAAAAAAAAAAAAAACCACCACCCGTTTTCTTTGGATACACACTTTATCTACATACGTGCCGACGAAATGTTGATCATCGCTTCAATACTTTGAAGCTGTTGCTTGGATAATAACTCGGTAAAATTAGTATTTCGGTGTTCAGTCAAATGTTAAAGTTTCTATTACACACACACGCACGCACAGACAGACAAAAGTTAGCATCGCATAGGCTACACTTGCGTGAGCCAAAAAGACAATTGAAAGCCCGCAGATAAACTATAGAGACAGGCAAATAAGTGTCTACTGCTGCCAAAGACGCTTTTATAATGATTTGAAGCAATAACAACGTCACAAACCTATTCTGAGTTCCGTGGTGAGCAGGAACGTCCATTCACTGATCCTGTCATAACAATAGTCAGATTCACAAAACAAAACCAATAAGACTTATAGTCAATGAACTATTTTATTCAGCTGCTAGTTGCGATTGATGTTTTCGCAGCAATGTAAGGTGTTGGCCAGAGAAATCAGCTTAAAATCTCGAAGAAAATGAGCACTTGCGACAGAGCAAAGTATGTTCTCGCTTGTATTTAACCGTCGCGCAGACAATAAAATAGATCTAAAACTGATCAGATTTTTACAAAAGTACCCACTGTGTAATTTAGTCTGGAAAATCCAAAGATTTGTCACTGAAATATGCAGTTTAAGACATGACCCATTCACAAGTACGTGTTCAGTGCGCACAGTGGAAACTGGCCCCAGAATCGTAACAGCAAGGACCGTAACAGCAAGGCTATTTGGGGTGTTTTGTGTCGCAATTTCCAAAGCGACGTCGCTTTGAAATAAACTTGTGTGATTCCTGATCTGGATCAAAATTTCTACAAACTGTGAGATTTTCAGAGTTTGAATCGAACTCTTCCAATTTGAAAGTACCGTAACAGCAAGGACAACATTTTGAGGGGCATCTCACCTTAGTTGAAAGGCAGCAATATTTTGATGTTGTTTATGTCGTCTGCAACTGTATATCTGTAGTTAATCAAATGATGAAAGCATTCTCTTTCTTTATATCAAATCGGATCTGATCGAGTTTGGCGATCCACATTTTTTTCTGTTATCAATTTTCTTCAGTCGTAACAGCAAGGACATTTTTTGTGGGACAAAAGTTTATTTCGTAGTATGCACCCCTAGGACCAAGTTTTAATAAAAAAAAATTAACTTTAGCAAAAGGAAATCAATAAAGACAATGATGTGACCAAATTTCATGATTATCCGATACTGTAAAACAGAAACGAATAGATCTGAAAGACTGGTTGGCGACCGTGGGACACTCGTTTTTTGGCACCCTTGCGTCAGATAACGCACGCTCTACAAACCATATTAACATAAAATTGTATTTTTGTTACAGGAAGTTAATGACCCTTGGACAACGAACAAAACGATACAAAATGGTATCTACTTTGTTTTAAGACGCGACGACTGTGCAGAGCCAAAGTCCGGGGACAGCTTTCGCGACATTTTTTTTAAAACGACCCATGTAACAACAGAACATTTTCTTTTGGCTCGAGTATACATAGAAAACAACAGTCTTTGCACTTAGTCCTTGCAACATGTTTAATGAAACCTTGACGGAAAGAAAATCCCATTCAATTTTTGTTAAAAGAGAATTCAATTCAATTCAATTCAATAAAACGTTATTGTCTGATGTAACAACAGAAAATGTTCTTTTGTCTCGAGCATACATAGAAAACAACAGTCTCAGAACACATAGGCACATACAAGTACACATCATACAGAATGTTTTATTCTTAACTATCATTGGAACAACTGTGACAGAGTGGTGTGCTTACATACTGTTTGGTGTTGTGTTTGTGACTTGGAAGAAGGATTTCTTTGAACTTTACACACTTCAGAAGGTACTGACTGCTACTAACAGGTCAGAAGTTGTTTTGTTGTTCTAGTTTTAGTAAGTTTTGTCCATTTTCTGTGTTTGATGTTTTTTGCAACAGTGAATAACAACTAAAATGCTGTAATTTTTTTGTATTTGTTTACTTTGTGGGATGAGTCGTCTCGATTCCCCCTCTATGTTAAAACAGTGATTCAAAACTTGACTAAATGTAAAACAATAACAAAAACAAAAACAACACATTAACCACATTAACAAAAACAGCAAGATCGAACTTACGGATATCTCTGTCTGTGTCTGTTTTAGCTTTGCTACCGATGCACAAGAGAACAAATATCAGAGAAGTAGCGCCCTTCATATCTGGAATCAAATAAGCAAACGACGCTGAATTAGAAAGACTGCTATATAGTCAATGGTAAGGCATGACAATGCTCACCAGCAATACCAATTAATTAAACAAAGAAAATAAAACTCATTATCATTGTATTCAGTGCTGGAGATCATGATGATGCTGATGTCGATGATGATGATGATGATAATGATATTAATGACGACGACGTTGATGTTGACGAAGACGACGACGACGACAATGATGAGGATGATGATGACAATGACGATGATGATGATGATGATGATGATGATGATGATGATGACGACGACGACGACGACGATGATGATGATGATGATGATGATGATGATGATGATGATGATGATGATGATGATGATGATGATGATGATGATGATGATGATGATGATGATGATGATGATGATGATGATGATGATGATGATACCCGTACAGAAAAAGAAGAAGGTATACCTATGATGTTTTCGTCTCAATAACGTCTGCTGGCAATAGCACTGCTGTATCAATACCGTTGTGGTTGACGACGCTCGGTGTTATGTACTGAAAACAACAACGTCTGCTGGCAATAGTACTGGTGTAAAGATACCGTTGTGGTTGACGACGCTCGGTGTTATGTACTTAAGACAACCATCCCTCTCGTCTTCTGCCTTTAAATAAGCAATTTAACAATTGACATTACGAAGATTTACGTAGAATTATACCCTGAAATATGTTTAATGTGCTATTTTTTTTATAAACTTAATTTACCTTCTGGAAGCAATTGATAATACATACAATTAAAGGCCGACTCCGCCTGGTGTACACAGCTCGTCTCACTGTCTCGATCAGATCTGGCCAGGCTAATTGTACATGGGACAAGACCCTCCCTCCACTTGGTCACATACCTTGTACATGGGACAAGACCATCCCTCCACTTGGTCACATACCTTGTACATGGGACAAGACCATCCCTCCACTTGGTCACATACCTTGTACATGGGACAAGACCATCCCTCCACTTGGTCGCATACCTTGTACATGGGACAAGACCATCCCTCCACTTGGTCACATACCTTGTACATGGGACAAGACCATCCCTCCACTTGGTCACATACCTTGTACATGGGACAAGACCATCCCTCCACTTGGTCGCATACCTTGTACATGGGACAAGACCATCCCTCCACTTGGTCACATACCTTGTACATGGGACAAGACCATCCCTCCACTTGGTCGCATACCTTGTACATGGGACAAGACCCTCCCTCCACTTGGTCACATACCTTGTACATGGGACAAGACCCTCCCTCCACTTGGTCACATACCTTGTACATGGGACAAGACCCTCCCTCCACTTGGTCACATACCTTGTACATGGGACAAGACCATCCCTCCACTTGGTCACATACCTTGTACATGGGACAAGACCATCCCTCCACTTGGTCACATACCTTGTACATGGGACAAGACCCTCCCTCCACTTGGTCACATACCTTGTACATGGGACAAGACCCTCCCTCCACTTGGTCACATACCTAGTACATGGGACAAGACCATCCCTCCACTTGGTCACATACCTTGTACATGGGACAAGACCCTCCCTCCACTTGGTCACATACCTTGTACATGGGACAAGACCCTCCCTCCACTTGGTCACATACCTTGTACATGGGACAAGACCCTCCCTCCACTTGGTCACATACCTTGTACATGGGCCAAGACCCTCCCTCCACTTGGTCACATACCTTGTACATGGGCCAAGACCATCCCTCCACTTGGTCACATACCTTGTACATGGGACAAGACCATCCCTCCACTTGGTCACATACCTTGTACATGGGCCAAGACCATCCCTCCACTTGGTCACATACCTTGTACATGGGACAAGACCCTCCCTCCACTTGGTCACATACCTAGTACATGGGACAAGACCATCCCTCCACTTGGTCACATACCTTGTACATGGGACAAGACCCTCCCTCCACTTGGTCACATACCTTGTACATGGGCCAAGACCCTCCCTCCACTTGGTCACATACCTTGTACATGGGCCAAGACCATCCTTCCACTTGGTCACATACCTTGTACATGGGACAAGACCATCCCTCCACTTGGTCACATACCTTGTACATGGGACAAGACCCTCCCTCCACTTGGTCACATACCTAGTACATGGGACAAGACCATCCCTCCACTTGGTCACATACCTTGTACATGGGACAAGACCCTCCCTCCACTTGGTCACATACCTTGTACATGGGCCAAGACCCTCCCTCCACTTGGTCACATACCTTGTACATGGGCCAAGACCATCCCTCCACTTGGTCACATACCTTGTACATGGGACAAGACCATCCCTCCACTTGGTCACATACCTTGTACATGGGACAAGACCCTCCCTCCACTTGGTCACATACCTTGTACATGGGCCAAGACCATCCCTCCACTTGGTCACATACCTTGTACATGGGACAAGACCCTCCCTCCACTTGGTCACATACCTTGTACATGGGCCAAGACCATCCCTCCACTTGGTCACATACCTTGTACATGGGACAAGACCATCCCTCCACTTGGTCACATACCTTGTACATGGGACAAGACCCTCCCTCCACTTGGTCACATACCTTGTACATGGGCCAAGACCCTCCCTCCACTTGGTCACATACCTTGTACATGGGCCAAGACCATCCCTCCACTTGGTCACATACCTTGTACATGGGACAAGACCATCCCTCCACTTGGTCACATACCTTGTACATGGGCCAAGACCATCCCTCCACTTGGTCACATACCTTGTACATGGGACAAGACCCTCCCCCCACTTGGTCACATACCTAGTACATGGGACAAGACCATCCCTCCACTTGGTCACATACCTTGTACATGGGACAAGACCCTCCCTCCACTTGGTCACATACCTTGTACATGGGCCAAGACCCTCCCTCCACTTGGTCACATACCTTGTACATGGGCCAAGACCATCCTTCCACTTGGTCACATACCTTGTACATGGGACAAGACCCTCCCTCCACTTGGTCACATACCTAGTACATGGGACAAGACCATCCCTCCACTTGGTCACATACCTTGTACATGGGACAAGACCCTCCCTCCACTTGGTCACATACCTTGTACATGGGCCAAGACCCTCCCTCCACTTGGTCACATACCTTGTACATGGGCCAAGACCATCCCTCCACTTGGTCACATACCTTGTACATGGGACAAGACCATCCCTCCACTTGGTCACATACCTTGTACATGGGACAAGACCCTCCCTCCACTTGGTCACATACCTTGTACATGGGCCAAGACCATCCCTCCACTTGGTCACATACCTTGTACATGGGACAAGACCCTCCCTCCACTTGGTCACATACCTTGTACATGGGCCAAGACCATCCCTCCACTTGGTCACATACCTTGTACATGGGACAAGACCATCCCTCCACTTGGTCGCATACCTTGTACATGGGACAAGACCATCCCTCCACTTGGTCACATACCTTGTACATGGGACAAGACCATCCCTCCACTTGGTCGCATACCTTGTACATGGGACAAGACCATCCCTCCACTTGGTCACATACCTTGTACATGGGACAAGACCATCCCTCCACTTGGTCGCATACCTTGTACATGGGACAAGACCCTCCCTCCACTTGGTCACATACCTTGTACATGGGACAAGACCCTCCCTCCACTTGGTCACATACCTTGTACATGGGACAAGACCCTCCCTCCACTTGGTCACATACCTTGTACATGGGACAAGACCATCCCTCCACTTGGTCACATACCTTGTACATGGGACAAGACCATCCCTCCACTTGGTCACATACCTTGTACATGGGACAAGACCCTCCCTCCACTTGGTCACATACCTTGTACATGGGACAAGACCCTCCCTCCACTTGGTCACATACCTAGTACATGGGACAAGACCATCCCTCCACTTGGTCACATACCTTGTACATGGGACAAGACCCTCCCTCCACTTGGTCACATACCTTGTACATGGGACAAGACCCTCCCTCCACTTGGTCACATACCTTGTACATGGGACAAGACCCTCCCTCCACTTGGTCACATACCTTGTACATGGGCCAAGACCCTCCCTCCACTTGGTCACATACCTTGTACATGGGCCAAGACCATCCCTCCACTTGGTCACATACCTTGTACATGGGACAAGACCATCCCTCCACTTGGTCACATACCTTGTACATGGGCCAAGACCATCCCTCCACTTGGTCACATACCTTGTACATGGGACAAGACCCTCCCTCCACTTGGTCACATACCTAGTACATGGGACAAGACCATCCCTCCACTTGGTCACATACCTTGTACATGGGACAAGACCCTCCCTCCACTTGGTCACATACCTTGTACATGGGCCAAGACCCTCCCTCCACTTGGTCACATACCTTGTACATGGGCCAAGACCATCCTTCCACTTGGTCACATACCTTGTACATGGGACAAGACCATCCCTCCACTTGGTCACATACCTTGTACATGGGACAAGACCCTCCCTCCACTTGGTCACATACCTAGTACATGGGACAAGACCATCCCTCCACTTGGTCACATACCTTGTACATGGGACAAGACCCTCCCTCCACTTGGTCACATACCTTGTACATGGGCCAAGACCCTCCCTCCACTTGGTCACATACCTTGTACATGGGCCAAGACCATCCCTCCACTTGGTCACATACCTTGTACATGGGACAAGACCATCCCTCCACTTGGTCACATACCTTGTACATGGGACAAGACCCTCCCTCCACTTGGTCACATACCTTGTACATGGGACAAGACCCTCCCTCCACTTGGTCACATACCTTGTACATGGGCCAAGACCATCCCTCCACTTGGTCACATACCTTGTACATGGGACAAGACCCTCCCTCCACTTGGTCACATACCTTGTACATGGGCCAAGACCATCCCTCCACTTGGTCACATACCTTGTACATGGGACAAGACCCTCCCTCCACTTGGTCACATACCTTGTACATGGGACAAGACCCTCCCTCCACTTGGTCACATACCTTGTACATGGGACAAGACCCTCCCTCCACTTGGTCACATACCAACACTCAGCACCCTGACTGCTTCTTGTGGTGATTGTCAGTTGGATTGTTTTCATGAATTAATTCAGAAAAAAAGGCACCAGCGCCTTTTACAAAATCGATTATTTAAATAAATACAAGTGTGCACAGAGATCCCAGGCTGATCATTGTTAGTAATTGACCAAGTGGAAGGATGGTCTTGTTCCTGGTAACAGCCTGACTTGATCAAAGCCGGTGAGACGAACTGCTTTCCCAAGGCGGTGTGGGCCTTAAAATATACACACAAATTAATATCTCTAGTCGTCTGTTTTTCCAACAGCAATTTAACTTCTGGACACTATCGACACACACACACACACACACACACACACACACACACACACACACACACACACACACACACACACAAACACACACACACACACACACACACACACACACACACACACACACACACACACGCATATTTGCATTATCATATTCCAAAGGACCAAAGACGCAAATACCGCTGATCAATAGACAGGCAGTTAATTTGATGTTTACCTGGGCACATTTCAACAGCTTTCCCAACGGCGCAGGTGAGATATAAGAATTCAAACAAATTAACAACCAAAATAAGTATAACATTATGAGGTGAAACGGATCGTCATACTTTGTTTTGGCACCTTCCCACTGCACGAAGGTGAGAACTACTCATACAGGTAAGATGTAATGTGATTTAAACACAGGAAAGAGAATAGTTCTTTCATCACAGTATCTACCGGCACGGTTGGCCTAGTGGTAAGGCGTCCGCCCCGTGATCGGGAGGTCGTGGGTTCGAACTTTAAAATTGGCAATCTAGTGGCTGCTCCGCCTGGCGGCTGGCATTATGGGGTTAGTGCTAAGACTGGTTGGTCCGGTGTCAGAATAATGTGACTGGGTGAGACATGAAGCCTGTGCTGGGACTTCTGTCTTGTGTGTGGCGCACGTTATATGTCAAAGCAGCACCGCCCTGATATGGCCCTTCGTGGTCGGCTGGGCGTTAAGCAAACAAACAAACAAACAAACAAGCTTCCAAATGTCGAAATGAAACTATTAATTTTACAACAAGTGCTAAACCAAAAATCGTTTTTACAAGCGTCTTTTTTCTAATACATTAAGGCCACAGATGGCCCGAAATGCTGATTCAAAAACGTATTTTGGGTTCTCAGCATTTGTAGGTACTTTGAACACCACAGACTCATTGTGCGAAGTGGTTTTGTCATCTTCAACCTCTTTCTTGCAATAAAGCGATCATTTTCAAAATGTTTTATTATTAATTGACACCATTTTGAGAACTGTTTACGCCGTTTTCTCATGACCGTTTTTTGAACACAAGGATCCTCATTGGGAACTATTTATCTCCGAGACTAATTGTTCAATCGTCTTACTTCTCAACCTTGTGGGCGCTCTCTTTCACACGTTAAATCAGCCTGACTGCGCGGCAGATTTAAACAAAATAGGTATGCCCTGTTAGCTAAATCTCCAACGAAACTCACTGGTGTAAAACATGTGAAATATTGCTTAGTTTTATTTGCCTTTTTGACGGTTTAAAGAGAATCATGCTGTCAAAACCCCTTATTTATGTGAGTAGGTATTTACATGGACAGGGACCTGTGCTGTCATACCAAAATAATGCTCAAATCCTTTAAACCAATTTTTGAGCAGTAGAAAGGCAAATCGTCATAATTATACCCATATATTTCTGGCATAAACACTGCTGCCTAACATGAGATGTGTCGCACTGAAGATATATCCTCGTTGTTTGTGCACAGTGTAGTTGAGATGATTTGCCTTCCAATTGGGAATTGACGCTTCTTTTGCTGAGTTCCACGACAAAACAATTTAGATAGTACATTCATATGTCTTTTCACAAGACACACCTTTTTTGAGTGAGTACCGATTGCTCTGTGTATTGTAGGCAGTCTATCTTTCCGATCATCATGCACTGCTCATTCTAGACTCCACACCTTGCCTACCTGTAACATTGACGTCACGCGTGACGTCATCGCTGTCGTTGCGATGTTCAAATAACGCCCTGCAAGCTCAATCTACATTCAGTAACTACATAAACTAAATTGTCCTGTTTTGTTCCGTTCACATGAAATTCACCAGATTGTTTTGTTTTACACATCAATGCATGGTTCCTTCAGTGAAACGTAAAACCGACAGAAACAGTTCACAACCTATTTTCTATGTATAACATTAAGAAACATGACACTCATTGCCCATCACGATATATTTGATCATCTGACTTTATATTGAGGAGTAATTCGGAGGATAACATGCAATTCAGATAGAAACCAGCACTGGCTGAAATTGTCAGGGTACGTACGCACTCAAAGGGGTATTTTGTCTCAGAAAAGTTAATAACAAATTAACTGTCTCTCACAATAATGTTTTTACGTGTATCCTTTCAAATACTACACCTGTGTGTTGACCAGGCATTTATCTATGTTATAACATACATATCAAGTCTATCAAATTTATTCCAACCTGTCATTATGAGAGCAAAATACTTTCCGGGTAGAATTTTGATTTTTAAAATTAGGGGGTGTACTTTTATAAAGAACTCTCACATTTCGTATTTAAGAGGTATCTCCAAATTGTTACTTTCTACAAAAAGCCCGATGATCACACTTTCCTCTGACTGGTATTTAATCAGAGTATGTCCAATACAACATCGTCAGGGACAATCGACATCGAAAAGTAACAAGTCGCGTAAGGCGAAAATACAATATTTAGTCAAGTAGCTGCCATTTTTCAGCAAGAGCGTATACTCGTAGCATCGTCAGTCCACCGCTCATGGCAAAGGCAGTGAAATTGACAAGAAGAGCGGGGTAGTAGTTGCGCTAAGAAGGATAGCACACTTTTCTGTACCTCTCTTTGTTTTAACTTTCTGAGCGTGTTTTTAATCCAAACATATCATATCTATATGTTTTTGGAATCAGGAACCTACAAGGAATAAGATGAAAGTGTTTTTAAATTGATTTGGACAATTTAATTTTGATAATAATTTTTATATGTTTAATTTTCAGAGCTTGTTTTTAATCCGAATATAACATATTTATATGTTTTTGGAATCCGCAAATGATGGAGAATAAGATAAACGTAAATTTGGATCGTTTTATAAATTTTTATTTTTTTTTACAATTTTCCGATTTTTGATGACCAAAGTCATTAATTACTTTTTAAGCCACCACGCTGAAATGCAATACCGAAGTCCGGGCTTCGTCGAAGATTACTTGACCAAAATTTGAACCAATTTGGTTGAAAAATGAGGGCGTGACAGTGCCGCCTCAACTTTCACGAAAAGCCGGATATGACGTCATCAAAGACATTTATCAAAAAAATGAAAAAAACGTTCGGGGATTTTATACCCAGGAACTCTCATGTCAAATTTCATAAAGATCGGTCCAGTAGTTTAGTCTGAATCGCTCTACACACACACACACACACACACGCACAGACAGACACACATACACCACGACCCTCGTCTCGATTCATCCTCGATGTTAAAATATTTAGTCAAAACTTGACTAAATATAAAAACGGCATGACGTAACACAACTTCTGAAATTCATGGCCTGATGACGCTCTTAAGTGCTACGGTCAAACACGCGTTTTACTTGCCAGGGCCGGACCAAATGAGTTGTAAAGGGGGGGGGGGGGGTTCCTCCTTTTTTGGGGGGGCAAATCAGCGAAGTGGCGAAGCCACGAGCGCGCCTGCAAAGCAGGCGCGCGAACTAGGGGGGTCCGGGGGCATGCTCCCCCGGAACATTTTTGAAAAACGGTTAAAATCTGTGCAATCTGGTGCATTCTGGGCCTTGTTTTGAGGGTTAAGAGCAGCATTGTTTTGGTGCTAAAACTAGTAAAAGTCAAAGCAAGGTACATGCTTTTTCCAGGGGTGGGGTTCCGGAACCCCTGGAACCCCCCC
>NC_090258.1:41626675-41629175 GCF_037325665.1 Littorina saxatilis
AGCTATCTTTCGCGGGTGTATTTACTGTGCAAACAACTCTAAATATGGCAAAAGTGTCACGTGATAATCAACTTTGGCTACGAAGCAGACGATACTTTTGTCCGTAACCAGTTAATTGGGAGTGATGCAACAATATCACGGTCTCCTTCCCACAGCAGTCTCAGCATTTCGACTTGTTTTAATCTTAGAACGATGTCTTTATTATAACTGTGAAGAACAGAACGGAGATCACGGTCAAAGACGGCCAATCTGCAATCACTTTCGTCTCAGGTGGGAGATAACTCTGTATTCTTGTTTTGATATATTCCGCGCAGTAATTATGCATCCGGTCAGAGAGACCATGAGCGATAGCGTGGAGCGATGATTATCAGAATGCTATTTTATGTGTTATATGAGTGCAATTGTTACATCATAGATGTAACAAGAGAACAATTGAAATACAATAAATATACCTAGAGTACATTTACACAGACAAAGAAGGGAGGTCATGGGATATAGGCTTACACACCATATTTGAATGGATGGCTATTCAGTGTATAATACAAAAAGGAAAACACGACATGCAATGACAAGTTATTTTATATTGAAACAATCTCAGCCGAGAATCATGTGTGGTTTTACAAATGTCATGTATGATTTGTTCACATCAGTTATATATGTGACTGTGTACGTCCTGAATCACACATCTATATCAGTAATGCATTTGTGGTGTTGTGTTGCGTTCACAGCGCCCTCTATGATAAGTTGGTCACAGGAAGGGTCTTGACCTGTTAAGACAGAAAACAATTGCGTTCTTACTCGGAGCAACTAAAACATCATGTTGCCCGCTCTTTTTATTTCAGAAGCAGAAGAAGCCCTGACGTTTCACCGGACATGATTTTTGAATTCGTGAAAGAGATACATATATCAAACAAGATTTAAAGTAGTAACTGTAACAGGTTTTAAAGTTAAAGGAATCTTCTATCTTTAACTGTGCTCCACATTTAATTTAGAGGGCCGAGAACAGACACACACACGCACACGCACACGCACACGCACACGCACGCACGTACGCACGCACACACACACACACACACACACACACACACACACACACACACACACACACACACACACACACACACACTATATCGATGCTGATCCCCTGCGTTCTCGAGACGAAAATCAACAATTAAGTAGATGTGCAACGCCAAGGCACTGCATACCCCAGCGAAAGACAAACCTCTCTCTCTCTCTCTCTCTCTTTCTATCTCTCTCTTTCTCTATCTCTCTCTCTTTCTCTCTTTCTCTTTCTCTATTTCTCTCTCTCTTTCTCTCTTTCTATCTCTCTCTCTCTCTCAGTCTCTCTCTCTCTCTCTCTCTCTCTCTCTCTCTCAAACACACACGAACACACACACACACACACACACACACACACACACACACACACACACACACACACATACCCCAAGTTACACACGTACACACATACACACTCACTCACACGCACTCACTCACTCTCTCACACACACTTCATACACACAAAACACACCCCCATACGCACATATAAACAAACACACATACACACACATACACTTACGCACACCTACAAACACCCACCCACCCACTCTCTCTCTCTCTCTCTCTCTCTCTCTCTCTCTCTCTTTTTTTCTCTCTTATACAAACAGACACACACCCATACAAACAGACACACCCCCCCCCCCACACACACACACACACACATGTACATAGGCACGCATGTACGCACGCACACACCCGCAGACACACACACACACACACTCACACATTGACTCACACAAATCTCATACACACAAAACACACACTCATACGCACATACACGGTTGGGCTAGTGATAAGGCGTCCGCCCCGTGATCGGGAGGTCGTGGGTTAGAACCCAGGCCGGATCATAACTAAGACTTTAAAATTGGTAATCTAGTGGCTGCTCCGCCTGGCGTCTGGCATTATGGGGTTGTAGTGCATGCTAGGACTGGTTGGTCCGGTGTCAGAATAATGTGACTGGGTGAGACATGAAGCCTGTGCTGCGACTTCTGCCTTGTGTGTGGCGCACTTTACTAGTCTCAACTCTTTCTCCCTCTCTCTGTCTTTCTTACACACACACACACACACACACACACACACACACACACACACACACACACACACACACACACACACACACACACACACACACACACCAAGTTACACACGCACACATACACACACTCACTCACACGCACTCACTCACTCTCTCACAAAAACTTCCCATAGACACAAAACACACACCCATACGCACATATGGCCAGACGGACATACACACCTTTACAAACAAACACATATACACGCACACACATACACTTATGCACACACACACACACACACACACACACCACACACACACGCACACACGAGTACAGACTCATGCACGCGTGCGCGCACACACACACACAAATTCACACACACACACCCCACACACACACGAGTACAGACTCATGCATACACG
>NC_090258.1:41634175-41646675 GCF_037325665.1 Littorina saxatilis
TGCGACACAACACATCGCAGTGTCCCACATTTAAAATAACCTTCAACAAGTAAACTAACTAAACACAATCCTAGATTTCAGGTCACATAAATATAGTACAAACTCAGGGGCCGAATCAAACGGTAAGTTAACCTCTAACACCCATAAAACATCCCCTTATTCGAAGACAACACAGAATAGTGACATAAGTGATCAGTTCCCTCCCTTGGCTAAATTGTCTACAAGTCAACATAGTGCATTGCACCTCGGTGCGGTTGTCGTCCGGTGCTCCTCCACGAAGTGATGCGCCCACCGCTGCTTGCACCGAAAAAAGAAAGACAAAAAAACAGAACGATAACAGAACAAGAGTATCTCAGCAAGTTATCTTGAACGATTTCCTTTTGTTGCTATCAAGCAGTTACAATTGCCTGAAATAATGCAGCTGATAATAGACGATTTCCGAAAATAACTCCGTCGGGTTTGTTTGCGCTGTGGAAGAGTTACCCTTTCTTGCAAAATGGCAGACACACAATAAAGGGACCAATCACTAGCGAGGGGTGTGCCGGGAGCACATACAACTCTTCCGCAACCCATAGATACACGACGGAGTTATTTCCGAAATTCGTCTTTTACAATAGCACATTTATATAGCTCTTCCCCTACAGCACATTTATATAGCTCTTCCCCCGCAGCACATTTATATAGCTCTTCCCCTACACCACATTTATACAGCTCTTCCCCCGCAGCACATTTATATAGCTCTTCCCCTACAGCACATTTATACAGCTCGTCCCCCGCAGCACATTTATATAGCTCTTCCCCTACAGCACATTTATACAGCTCTTCCCCCGCAGCACATTTACATAGCTCTTCCCCTACAGCACATTTATACAGCTCTTCCCCCGCAGCACATTTATATAGCTCTTCCCCCGCAGCACATTTATACAGCTCTTCCCCCGCAGCACATTTATATAGCTCTTCCCCCGCAGCACATTTATACAGCTCTTCCCCCGCAGCACATTTATATAGCTCTTCCCCCGCAGCACATTTATATAGCTCTTCCCCCGCAGCACATTTATACAGCTCTTCCCCCGCAGCACATTTATATAGCTCTTTCCCGCAGCACAACGCCACGTTCATAAATAAGTGCCTGTGTCATTTTTTACTGTTTTGAGAAAAACGAAAAAACGTATTTGGTTTCTGCCTATCTCAGTTGTGTTATAAGTTGCACACTGCCTGTCTCGAGCTGTTACCACGGGATAAACGCGAGACAAAAGTTGACAGCATCATTTTCAATCAGCACCCCCCACCCCCCCTCCCCCCCACCACCCAAAAAACCAAAAAACCTGTGCATACCTATGAAGTTTTGAAACAAGTCTTTGGCAGTTTTGCTTACGTTAAGACAACGAGCTTTGCAATGCAAAATCTATGAAAAGGTAAACACAGGTTTGCATACATAAGCCTCAGAATATGCATATGCATACATACATAAAAGAACTAAATTCAAACAACAAAACTCAACACGACTGTTTATACGTACGGACAACACACACGCACAAGCGCATAATCTTACGCACGTACAAGTACACACGTACGGACTAGCGCACGCATACACAAACTCAAACACAGACAGACAGACAGAGAATTTTCAACACGTGCTCTCAGCGCGCAGCGCTGAACCGATTTTGGTTTTTCTGTAGATCCACTACAGCCATTCCCAGTAACTCTTCCTTATCTTCTCCAGTGTTTTGCGCGTTTATCTCCCTTCCTTCGTGTGGCGTCAATCCATATTCCCGTTACTATTTTTAGAAGGTCACTGTCCACAACGCTTTCATCCATATTCTCGTTACTATTTTTAGAAGGTCACTGTCCACAACGCTTTCATCCCGGCGAAGCCGGGTATTCCTCTACTTCTTCCCGGCGAAGTCGGGTATTCAGCGAAGCCGGCGTACGGTGCGAGTATTCGGCTCTACTTCTTCCCGGCGAAGCCGGTTACCCGGCGAAGCGGGTATTCATCTTTCTTTATTTGGTGTTTAACGTTGTTTTCAACCATTTAAGGTTATATCGCGACGGAGCGGGTATTCATCTAGTACATAATAATTATATAATGGTAGCATCCAACTGAATAAGTTAGTCTTGCAGAAGTCTGGTTCTCTGCCAAAGCCCTGCGTTGAACCGCAGAAACAACTTTGACCAATTTTGGTGTTTAACTTCTACAAAATTAGATCTCCTTGTTCGTGTATTTTTTACTGGATCTACATGCTGATACGGAGCATTACCTCCCTTTAGGCCTTTTCAAATTGCCCTCGTTTGAACCTAATTTCTTGGTTAAAACTTGTCTAAATTTCTTTCTTAAATAATTTCACTTCCACACTTTGACAATCCATTAAAGTGTTTCCCTTCACAGGTGTCTTCTTGGGGTTGTCAGATGAGGGTTATCCGCCATGCCAACAGACGCTACCTCTCGTTAATAAAGAATGAATCTAAACATGACATTTAACTAGCTCTCGAGATTTAATAACAAGTCGCGTAAGGCGAAAATACAATATTTAGTCAAGTAGCTGTCGAACTCACAGAATGAAATCAGACGCAATGCAACGCAGCAAGATCGTATACTCGAAGCATCGTCAGTCCACCGCGCACGGCAAAGGCAGTGAAATTGACAAGAAGAGCGGGGTAGTACTTGCGCTAAGAAGGATATCACGCTTTTCTGTACCTCTCTTTGTTTTAACTTTCTGAGCGTGTTTTTAATCCAAACATATCATATCTATATGTTTTTGGAATCAGGAACCGACAAGGAATAAGATGAAAGTGTTTTTAAATTGATTTGGACAATTTAATTTTGATAATAATTTTTATATATTTAATTTTCAGAGCTTGTTTTTAATCCAAATATAACATATTTATGTTTTTGGAATCAGCAAATAATGGAGAATAAGATAAACGTAAATTTGGATCGTTTTATAAATTTGTATTTTTTTTTACAATTTTCAGATTTTTAATGACCAAAGTCATTAATTAATTTTTAAGCCACCAAGCTACAATGCAATATCGAAGTCCGGGCTTCGTCGAAGATTACTTGACCAAAATTTCAACCAATTTGGTTGAAAAATGAGGGCGTGACAGTGCCGCCTCAACTTTCACGAAAAGCCGGATATGACGTCATCAAAGACATTTATCAAAAAAATGAAAAAGACGTTCGGGGATTTCATACCCAGGAACTCTCATGTCAAATTTTATAAAGATCGGTCCAGTAGTTTAGTCTGAATCGCTCTACACACACACACAGACACACACACACGCACGCACATACACCACGACCCTCGTTTCGATTCCCCCTCGATGTTAAAATATTTAGTCAAAACTTGACTAAATATAAAAATGATACAAAACAGTCTTCTTTACTTGAAAGTTAATAACTTCAATCCTTTTCTCAGTGTTTTTCATACGTTTGTTTAGTTTCTTGTTGTGTTTCAAATAAAGTTTTTGTCGGACCGAAACATATAAATCTGAAACATTTTTGAATTGGTCTGACTTAACCTGCATGTTAATTTGTATCATATTATTTTGAAGTATAGGAGGCTTTTTACAGTGATTCTTGAAGGCCTCTTCACTGGTCCCGATGAGGCGCCAAGCTCCTAATATGGACCAGTTGTGAATTTGTCTTTATTCTATTTTGCTGAGTGTCTATAGAAGCCAATTTGCTCTAATTAGGATTAAAGGTTAACTAAATAGAGAACAACTACCAAACACACAATGTAACTTCTTCGTAATAAAACAAGCTAGTTTGTGTGTGTGTGTGTTGTGTGTGTGTGTGGGCAACACCTGTGGATTGTAGAGTTCTGTTTGTGATGTGGTCTGGCGGCTTTGGTGTGAAATATCTGGGCGTACTTTTCACCTCAAATGGACTATGGACTGCTCATTTAAAGTATCTTTTAAGCAAACCAAATAAGACCATCAACCTTCTTAAAATACTGGCTGCCCAACCATGGGCAAAGTGCCCAGTTATTCTAACAAACATCACCAGAGCTCTTATAAGATCAAGACTATCATATGGGACAGGAGGCCTACTTCTCGTCGGCTCGAAAATGGCTTGATAAGCTACAGTCAGCGGAATGTCGTGCCCTTGGGCTTGCCCTCGGACACCCAAGGCATTCAAAGCAGGCCATTGTATACCATCAAGCAGGATTCCTCCCTCTTGACATGTGGCGACGTAAGTGCTGCGCGGATTACAATGTTCGAGCCAACACAGTGTAAAACTCAACAAAAGAGGAGCTACAACCGCATTACAACCATGTCCAAAACAAAAAGGCCCACTTTGGCACTACTTTCACCTCACTGGCTCAATTCAATGCTTCACTCTTTTACGAAATCAGTGTCGACCCAAATGATGTGGCCCAAAACCCCATATCTCGTGATCCCTCATGGACAATGAAAGAAATGAATTTTGACACAGAATATTGTACAGCTACAAAGGATGATCAGTTATTACTCAGGATACAAGCCCTTGAGCACATTGATACTGTATACAAAGGCCATGTTCATGTTTACACAGACGGGTCAGTTTTGGATGACAAGAAGGCTGGCGCAGCTTTTGTAATCCCCAGCGATGACCTGACTGGGAAATTTAAACTGTGCAACAGAAACTCGATCTTCTCAGCTGAGCTCCTTGCCATCTGCATGTCGCTTGTTCATCTCAACCTCAAGAACACTCCTCCTCAAAAGATAGCTATGTTCTCTGACTCCAAAGCAGCTGTTGAAGCATTAAGAACTAACAAAAGATCAAAAAGACAGGATCTTGTCATTGCCACAAAGGAGCTGGCAAATAAAATTATAAAAAAAGGAAGCGAGATTTACCTGGTCTGGTGTCCAGCACACGTGAACGTGCCTGGCAACGAGAGAGCAGACAAAGCCGCTAAAGAAGCTGCCCAAGACATAGGCGCCTCCGAGGTAGACCTGCCATTGTCTGCTTCTGAGATCAGTAGCCTTTCAGACTCTCTTCTCTGGAGAGAATGGAGGAACAAATACATGCACACGGCTATAAGCTCTGGTTGGCTCATCCGGGAAGCCCCACCAAAACAGATGAACACCTATAATGCATGCCCACGTGTAATAAAAAGGATTTAACCGCCTAAGGGCAGAAGCTAGGAACTACCAATTTCTAGAGCTTAAATGCACCTGTCAATCCGACCTCACCATTGCTCATTTGACTTTGGAGTGTGATTTGAACTCATACCACTTTCAACCCCTGACTCAGTTTATAAACTCGAATAGAAATATCCTGCCAAATACCCCAAATGAAAATTTAAGCTATCTTTTAAGTTGTAATAAAGACTTTGGGTGGCAAGGTCCCAAACTTATCGCTGGACTTGTGCACACGCACCCACTTGGTCCTTGGATATGAAGAGACATTGCTGCGGCTGACGCCATTGCTTCTCATATAGCTACTTTATATTTTTATCAGAACCTTTAAGAATACCATTTTATATCCAAGTATCTCTTATTGCAATTTTTAATTAGATGAGCGAGAGTGTGCGGGGGGTGGGAGGGGGTGAACCACTGTACATAAAGGGAAAGTTTGTGTGCGCGCTTGTGTGTGTTTTTAATCTAAGACAAATGTCGCCAATGTTTTTACAGGGTGACGTTAAATAAACGATTTTATCATCATGTGTCTGTATGTTCAGGCCTTCCTTCGAGAAGCCATAACAGTTATTCTCAATCCCGTTTGCGTGGACTTCGCCTTCAAAGGTGATTGTGGTGTTTCGGCACTCGGTCACATTTGGCGTCGTCGACAGCGATGGGACTCGACATGAAATGTTCAGGCCACTGAATCATTTTCGTGCTGTTCCAATTCCACCTGGGAGGGACCTAAGCTTGGCGGGTCCATGGTTCGGAACTTTGGGGACAAAGTTCATTCAAAGGGGGTCGAGTGTGACAGGGAGACCACCGTCGCCCTTCACAGCAGACTCTGCAGAGTTGTTCGCCTTAGAAGTTGTGGGCTTTGCTTGCATGTACCCGTAAGTTGTCCTCACTGTAAAAGTGCAAAGGTCGAATCTATTTCTCGAAAAATCCACTGTCATCTATCTCTATTTATTTATATATATATATATAGATAGATATATACGGCTTCTGTGTCTGTGTCTCTGTGTGTGTGTGTGTGTGTGTGTGTGTGTGTGTGTGTGTGTGTGTGTGTGTGTGTGTGTGTGTGTGTGTGTGGAGGCAACACCTGTGGATTGTAGAGTTCTGTTTGTGATGGGTTCTAGCGGCTTTTGTCTGTCTCTATGTTCTGGCATTTGAGAAGCCATAACAGATAATATAGGGCTTAGAAATAAGCTCTAAAATTCTCAATCCCGTTTGAGACTGAGGACTTTGCCTTCAAAGGTGAATGTGGTGAACTGCCACGCTGTCTGTCTCTGTCTCGCAATTCACCCCGGCCAAGCCGGGTATTCCTCTAGTTATATATATACCTGCACAAATACACACACATACATACATACAGACACACACACACACAGACACACACACACGTACACACACACACACACACACGCACACACACACACACACACACACACACGCACTCGCTGACACCCATATGCAAACACATACTCTCTCTCTCTCTCTCTCTCTCTCTCTCTCTCTCTCTCTCTCTCTCTCTCTCTCTCTCTCTCTCTCTCAAACCTGGATCATAAAAGCAGAGGTCCTTTTCAAGCGTGCTGACATATTCAGCTGTCTGTAGCACTTTTTTTCCCAAGGGGTCCTTTTTCAACTCTGCGTTCAGCTTGTGCAATATTTGGGTGACCATTTTTCTGAAATTAAACACACACAGACACACACACACACACACACACACACACACATACACACACACACACACACACACACACACACACACACACACACACACACACACACACACACACACACACACAAAGTGCCACTACGAGGTATGACCTTAAACAAAATGATCAAATTAATGTGACTTTCAGGGAGACTGGTGTATATAGCCAGAATTACAGTGGCCACGTCGACTCTTCTCCTACATTGATGCAAAGTCACAAGTGCCTGAGCCAATCCGACGAGGCTTAAAGATTGCTTCATTTGGAGTTGCTTTTGAGCTCTAATTATTTCACAGCTTTTTTTAAAGTCCGAATGATGCATTGAAACTTCTTGGCAAAAAGTCTTATTGCCAAAGGGTGAAATCGGGCATAAAAAACATGTGAGATAAAATTGGGATCATTTGGACTTGTAGGACTAGAGGTACGGTCCATTGTCATGGAGGAGAACGGCGGTCTGGGTTTTGCAGTTTGATAGCTGCATGATTGCCGGACTATTAAGAATGTTTTGGTAATACGGTTTTGGTCTAGTTTGTAACAACGGCAGTGCTGTTATCAGACGGGATATCGAAAGTAACGGGACCTTGTTGGTAAAATAATATGGGGAATAGCCATGACTCTGCTTTAAAACCTCAATAACAAATTAAGGGACGTTTAGCTCGCGAGAAACATCAAACTGTTGCGTCTTCCGTTCCCCTGTCAGCTTATAAGGCACACATTTTTAAGCCAGCTTTTGATGAAAAGATCATCACGTAGAATTCGCTGGACTGTTCCATGACAAAAGTTAGCTCTTGCACGTTATACTCGTGTGCACACATTTTAATCTTTGTACTCATGTGTTGACACCGCAGCTACATTATTCTCGTTTAAATCGGCCTTCAAAAGTCTTTTGGCCTTGTCAGCTAGAGTTGTTCCCTTTTTAACCAGTTTTGATTTATGTTTTCTTTTGTCAGAGTGTAGAATATTAAGCAGCTTGGATTCATTATCCAGCTACACTCTTTCAAACACGCAACGTTTTTTTTTTATGGTGTTTGACAAAAGAACCCATTTCAAAGCAAATCCCAAAAGCGATGTATTTTGAAACAATGGTAACACCTAACTTATTAAAAAACATTAACAATTACAGTAGACTCCGCTTGATAAAACACATCGGGACTGGGCAAATTTGTATTTATTAACCAAAGTTTTTATTAACCGAATTTAAAAAAAAAATCAAACAGAAAAAAAAACAGAATTTCCTCTCCTGTGAAGGAAGCGATCATGAAGTAAATGTACCTGTACGATTCAGTTGAAAAACTTGTCCATTGTCAGCTGTTTCAGTGGCTCTTTGCGCAGAAATGCGCGGATGTCGGCATCAACACAATTAAAGCTATCACTGTCACTGTCAGGAAAGCCCCGTCTTTCCAGTCCCATTCGCAGGACTTGTAGCAATGAGAGAATGCAAACGTGATCTAATTCTCGTGATCTCGTTTCCCCCCTAAATCACAATTTTCGCTGAACTTTGCTCACTAAGCTTCAGCAAATGCTTGCATCGTCTGTCGGGTGAGTAGATATCGCTCCGTGTTTGACAATACATTGTCAAATTTGTGTTAAGTAGGCGTCCCAGCACGGAAAAAATACCCAATTTCGCCAACAAACTGTTTTTATTAACCGGATTTTTGTATTTATTAACCGAAGGATTATTACATGGGCCAAATAGTGATAAATCCGGACCGGACTAAAGTGTATTTTAAAAGCGGCTGTCCTTATTAACCGTGTGTTTAGCAAGCGGATTCTACTGTATTAGCAATTGACAAATGGCAGTAGGTATGAACAAAATGTCAATACAGTATAACACTATCATACGACGGGCGCTGTGGCGGGGTGGTAAGACGTCGGCCTATTAATCGGAAGGTCGAGGGTTCGAATTCCGGCCGCGGAAAACTAGTGGTTAAGTGTGGAGATTTTTCCGATCTCCCAGGTCAACTTATGTGCAGACCTGCCAGTGGCTTATCCCCCTTTGTGTGTACACGCAAGCACAAGACCAAGTGCGCACGGAAACGATCCTGTAATCCATGTCAGAGTTCGGTAAGTTATTAAAACACGAAAATACCCAGCATGATTCCTCCAAAAGCGGCGTATGGCTGCCTAAATGGCGGGGTAAAAAGGGTCATACACGTAAAATTCCACTAGTGCAAAAACATGAGTGTACGGGGGAGTTTCAGCCCACGCACGCAGAAGAAGAACAAAACTATAATAAAATATCAAGTGAACGTTTTAAAAGTGGCCCTTACTAAGGAACTAACAAGTCGCGTAAGGCGAAATTACTACATTTAGTCAAGCTGTGGAACTTACAGAATGAAACTGAACGCACTGCATTTTTTCACAATGACCGTAGTCCGCCGCTAGTGCAAAAGGCAGTGAAAGTGACGAGCCTGTTCAGCGCGGTAGCGGTTGCGCTGTGCTGCATAGCACGCTTTACTGTACCTCTCTTCGTTTTAACTTTCTGAGCGTGTTTTTAATCCAAAAATATCATATCTATATGTTTTTGGAATCAGGAACCGACAAGGAAAAAGATGAATTTGTTTTTAAAACGATTTCGGAATCAACATTTTTATATTTTTAATTTTCAGAGCTTGTTTTTAATCCGAATATAACATATTTATATGTTTTTAGAATCAGAACATGATGAAGAATAAAATAAAAGTAATTTTGGATCGTTTTATAAAAAAATAATTTTAAGTACAATTTTCAGATTTTTAATGACCAAAGTCATCAATTAATTTTTAAGCCTCCATGCTGAAATGCAATACCGAAGTCCGGCCTTCGTCGAAGATTGCTTGGCCAAATTTTCAATCAATTTGATTGCACAAAGGAAGGTGTGACAGTGCCGCCACAACTTTTACAAAAAGCCGGATATGACGTCATAAAAGACATTTATCGACAAAATGAAAAAAATATCTGGGGATTTCATACCCAGGAACTCTCATGTAAAATTTCATAAAGATCGGTCCAGTAGTTTAGTCTGAATCGCTCTACACACACACACGCACAGACACACAGACACAGACACACAGACACAGACACACACAGACACACACACACACACACACACACACACACACACACACACCACGACCCTCGTCTAGATTCCCCCTCTATGTTAAAACATTTAGTCAAAACTTGACCAAATGTAAAAAACACATTAAACCTCTCACTCAGTAAGTACTAACAAGAGGAATTTAGCAATCAACCAATTATGATTTAATCATATTTAACAATTTGGTTGATTGCTAAATTGCTTTTGTTAGTACTTACTGAGTTGGAGATTGAATGTGTATTTTTAGTTCCTTAGTAAGGGCCACTTTTAAAACGTTCACTTGATATTTTTAGCATACATTTTAACAACATCCGTTTGTTAAAAAAATAAAACCACCTTTTTTTTTTAAGGAGAGGCAGACAGGAGGTAAAACCACACAACTAGAGGGAGAGAACTATGGGTACCAACCTCTTCCCGAGTTCATTCAGCAATCTTGTCAAATGTTGTACGTAAACTGAGCCCTTTTTAGGGTCTGCGTTCGTGTATGCTGGGTTGTCTTTAGTTGCAGCAAAGGACAGAAGAAAGTCACTTTTGTCTGTAATCCATCTTTCGACTGGAGCCGTTCCTCCCCCATGCAAAACGGCTGTGAAACAACAAGTGCCAAGTAGAAGTACAATGCTTTTAGCACAGTCGTCAACCGCCCAAAGCACTGCATACCCCCAGCGAAGTCAAATCGGCCATTCATCCCTCTCGTACGATACGGTACACACGCACTCCAAGCCCCCCCCCCCCCCCTCCCCCCCCCCACACACACACGAAAACACGCACACGCACACACACACACACAAACACAAAAACACAACAAACACACACACACACACACACACACACACACACACACACACACACACACACACACACACACACACACACACACACACACACACACACACACAGATTCAATTCAGCTATGCAAGTGGGTCAAACAGAAACAAATACCTTCAAGTTTTTCTCCTCCTCGGCAGGCATTAACGAAGAAGACTTTGGGCTTCTCAGCCAGGGAGGGACACTTGGTTGAGAAGACGTATTCCTGGAGTTCACTGACATTCACGGTCTGATCGTCAGCTCCGCCCACCCCTGTCTCGTTTCCATGGGAACTTATGCAGCAGACAAAGCAGTCATAGTTGGAATGGCTTTCTAGTTCTTCTTGTATATTTTCCATCTGTGTTTTCATCTCCGCGCAAGTTTGATTTTCAAAATATCTCACATCAAAGTCCAGGTCGTTGAACGTGTTCCGGAGGTTTTCTACAAAACACACACACACACACACACACACACACACACACACACACACACACACACACACACACACACACACACACACACACACAAAGAGAAAAAAAGATAACTGTATTATACACGTGGGTTAAACATTTTTTTTTTATGCTGCTTGTTATCGCGCGCATATTTCAACATACGGATTCAAGGCGCAGGGATTTATTTATGCCGTGTGAGATGGAATTTTTTACACAATACATCACGCATTCACATCGGCCAGCAGATTGCAGCCATTTCGGCGCATATCCTACTTTTCACGGCCTATTATTCCAAGTCACACGGGTATTTTGGTGGACATTTTTATCTATGCCTATACAATTTTGCCAGGAAAGACCCTTTTGTCAATCGTGGGATCTTTAACGTGCACACCCCAATTTTAGTAAAGCTGTCGTACTCACAGAATGAAATTGAACGCACTGCATTTTTTTTTCTAACCAAGACCGTATACTCGTAGCATCGTCAGTCCACCGCTCGTGGCTAAGGCAGTCAAATTAACTAGCCAGAATAGCGCGGTAATGGTTGCGCTGGGCAGGATAGCACGCTTTTCTGTATCTCTGTTCTTTTAACTTTCTGAGCTAATGTCTAATTCAAATATATCTTATCTATCAGTTTTTGGAAACAGGAAGCGACACGGAATAAGATAAAATTGCTTGTAAATGGACTTCGGAAATTTAATTTGTATCATACTTTTCATATATTTATTTTTCAGAGCAGTTTTTTGTTTTATCCAAATATGACATATTGATATGCTTTTGGAATCAGAAATTGACGAAGAATAAGATGAAATTATCTTTGGATCATTATATAAAAAATAATTTTAATTACATTTTTCAAATTTTTAATGACCATGCAAACTCATTAAATAATTGTTAAGCCTCCAAGCTGAAATGCAATACAAAAGTCCGGTTTTCGTCGAAGATTGCTTGACCAAATTTGAATCCGTTTGATCGAAACAAATCGAAACATGAGGGCGTGACAGTGCAGCCTCAATTTTTTACAAAAAGCCGGGTATGACGTCACCAAAGACATTTATCAAAAAAAAAAAGGTCCATGGATATCTTACTCAGGAACTCTCATGTAAAGTTTCATGAAGATTGGTCCAGGGCGGGGATGTAGCTCAGTCGGTAGCGCGCTGGATTTGTATCCAGTTGGCCGCTGTCAGCGTGAGTTCGTCCCCACGTTCGGCGAGAGATTTATTTCTCAGAGTCAACTTTGTGTGCAGACTCTCCTCGGTGCCCGAACACCCCCGTGTGTACACGCAAGCACAAGACCAAGTGCGCACGAAAAAGATCCTGTAATCCATGTCAGAGTTCGGTGGGTTATAGAAA
>NC_090258.1:41651675-41666675 GCF_037325665.1 Littorina saxatilis
GGTGGCCATCACAAAGCCACGTTAACAAAACAAGGGTTGGTGGCCATCACAAAGCCACGTTAACAAAACAAGGGTTGGTGGCCATCACAAAGCCACGTTAACAAAACAAGGGTAGGTGGCCATCACAAAGCCACGTTAACAAAACAAGGGTAGGTGGCCATCACAAAGCCACGTTAACAAAACAAGGGTAGGTGGCCATCACAAAGCCACGTTAACAAAACAAGGGTAGGTGGCCATCACAAAGCCACGTTAACAAAACAAGGGTAGGTGGCCATCACAAAGCCACGTTAACAAAACAAGGGTAGGTGGCCATCACAAAGCCACGTTAACAAAACAAGGGTAGGTGGCCATCACAAAGCCACGTTAACAAAACAAGGGTAGGTGGCCATCACAAAGCCACGTTAACAAAACAAGGGTAGGTGGCCATCACAAAGCCACGTTAACAAAACAAGGGTAGGTGGCCATCACAAAGCCACGTTAACAAAACAAGGGTAGGTGGCCATCACAAAGCCACGTTAACAAAACAAGGGTAGGTGGCCATCACAAAGCCACGTTAACAAAACAAGGGTAGGTGGCCATCACAAAGCCACGTTAACAAAACAAGGGTAGGTGGCCATCACAAAGCCACGTTAACAAAACAAGGGTAGGTGGCCATCACAAAGCCACGTTAACAAAACAAGGGTAGGTGGCCATCACAAAGCCACGTTAACAAAACAAGGGTAGGTGGCCATCACAAAGCCACGTTAACAAAACAAGGGTAGGTGGCCATCACAAAGCCACGTTAACAAAACAAGGGTAGGTGGCCATCACAAAGCCACGTTAACAAAACAAGGGTAGGTGGCCATCACAAAGCCACGTTAACAAAACAAGGGTAGGTGGCCATCACAAAGCCACGTTAACAAAACAAGGGTAGGTGGCCATCACAAAGCCACGTTAACAAAACAAGGGTAGGTGGCCATCACAAAGCCACGTTAACAAAACAAGGGTAGGTGGCCATCACAAAGCCACGTTAACAAAACAAGGGTAGGTGGCCATCACAAAGCCACGTTAACAAAACAAGGGTAGGTGGCCATCACAAAGCCACGTTAACAAAACAAGGGTAGGTGGCCATCACAAAGCCACGTTAACAAAACAAGGGTTGGTGGCCATCACAAAGCCACGTTAACAAAACAAGGGTTGGTGGCCATCACAAAGCCACGTTAACAAAACAAGGGTAGGTGGCCATCACAAAGCCACGTTAACAAAACAAGGGTTGGTGGCCATCACAAAGCCACGTTAACAAAACAAGGGTAGGTGGCCATCACAAAGCCACGTTAACAAAACAAGGGTAGGTGGCCATCACAAAGCCACGTTAACAAAACAAGGGTAGGTGGCCATCACAAAGCCACGTTAACAAAACAAGGGTAGGTGGCCATCACAAAGCCACGTTAACAAAACAAGGGTAGGTGGCCATCACAAAGCCACGTTAACAAAACAAGGGTAGGTGGCCATCACAAAGCCACGTTAACAAAACAAGGGTAGGTGGCCATCACAAAGCCACGTTAACAAAACAAGGGTAGGTGGCCATCACAAAGCCACGTTAACAAAACAAGGGTAGGTGGCCATCACAAAGCCACGTTAACAAAACAAGGGTTGGTGGCCATCACAAAGCCACGTTAACAAAACAAGGGTTGGTGGCCATCACAAAGCCACGTTAACAAAACAAGGGTAGGTGGCCATCACAAAGCCACGTTAACAAAACAAGGGTAGGTGGCCATCACAAAGCCACGTTAACAAAACAAGGGTAGGTGGCCATCACAAAGCCACGTTAACAAAACAAGGGTAGGTGGCCATCACAAAGCCACGTTAACAAAACAAGGGTAGGTGGCCATCACAAAGCCACGTTAACAAAACAAGGGTAGGTGGCCATCACAAAGCCACGTTAACAAAACAAGGGTAGGTGGCCATCACAAAGCCACGTTAACAAAACAAGGGTAGGTGGCCATCACAAAGCCACGTTAACAAAACAAGGGTAGGTGGCCATCACAAAGCCACGTTAACAAAACAAGGGTAGGTGGCCATCACAAAGCCACGTTAACAAAACAAGGGTAGGTGGCCATCACAAAGCCACGTTAACAAAACAAGGGTAGGTGGCCATCACAAAGCCACGTTAACAAAACAAGGGTAGGTGGCCATCACAAAGCCACGTTAACAAAACAAGGGTAGGTGGCCATCACAAATCCACGTTAACAAAACAAGGGTAGGTGGCCATCACAAAGCCACGTTAACAAAACAAGGGTTGGTGGCCATCACAAAGCCACGTTAACAAAACAAGGGTAGGTGGCCATCACAAAGCCACGTTAACAAAACAAGGGTTGGTGGCCATCACAAAGCCACGTTAACAAAACAAGGGTTGGTGGCCATCACAAAGCCACGTTAACAAAACAAGGGTAGGTGGCCATCACAAAGCCACGTTAACAAAACAAGGGTAGGTGGCCATCACAAAGCCACGTTAACAAAACAAGGGTAGGTGGCCATCACAAAGCCACGTTAACAAAACAAGGGTAGGTGGCCATCACAAAGCCACGTTAACAAAACAAGGGTAGGTGGCCATCACAAAGCCACGTTAACAAAACAAGGGTAGGTGGCCATCACAAAGCCACGTTAACAAAACAAGGGTAGGTGGCCATCACAAAGCCACGTTAACAAAACAAGGGTTGGTGGCCATCACAAAGCCACGTTAACAAAACAAGGGTTGGTGGCCATCACAAAGCCACGTTAACAAAACAAGGGTAGGTGGCCATCACAAAGCCACGTTAACAAAACAAGGGTAGGTGGCCATCACAAAGCCACGTTAACAAAACAAGGGTAGGTGGCCATCACAAAGCCACGTTAACAAAACAAGGGTAGGTGGCCATCACAAAGCCACGTTAACAAAACAAGGGTAGGTGGCCATCACAAAGCCACGTTAACAAAACAAGGGTAGGTGGCCATCACAAAGCCACGTTAACAAAACAAGGGTAGGTGGCCATCACAAAGCCACGTTAACAAAACAAGGGTAGGTGGCCATCACAAAGCCACGTTAACAAAACAAGGGTAGGTGGCCATCACAAAGCCACGTTAACAAAACAAGGGTAGGTGGCCATCACAAAGCCATGTTAACAAAACAAGGGTAGGTGGCCATCACAAAGCCACGTTAACAAAACAAGGGTAGGTGGCCATCACAAAGCCACGTTAACAAAACAAGGGTAGGTGGCCATCACAAAGCCACGTTAACAAAACAAGGGTAGGTGGCCATCACAAAGCCACGTTAACAAAACAAGGGTAGGTGGCCATCACAAAGCCACGTTAACAAAACAAGGGTAGGTGGCCATCACAAAGCCACGTTAACAAAACAAGGGTAGGTGGCCATCACAAAGCCACGTTAACAAAACAAGGGTAGGTGGCCATCACAAAGCCACGTTAACAAAACAAGGGTAGGTGGCCATCACAAAGCCACGTTAACAAAACAAGGGTAGGTGGCCATCACAAAGCCACGTTAACAAAACAAGGGTAGGTGGCCATCACAAAGCCACGTTAACAAAACAAGGGTAGGTGGCCATCACAAAGCCACGTTAACAAAACAAGGGTAGGTGGCCATCACAAAGCCACGTTAACAAAACAAGGGTAGGTGGCCATCACAAAGCCACGTTAACAAAACAAGGGTAGGTGGCCATCACAAAGCCACGTTAACAAAACAAGGGTAGGTGGCCATCACAAAGCCACGTTAACAAAACAAGGGTAGGTGGCCATCACAAAGCCACGTTAACAAAACAAGGGTAGGTGGCCATCACAAAGCCACGTTAACAAAACAAGGGTAAGTGGCCATCACAAAGCCACGTTAACAAAACAAGGGTAGGTGGCCATCACAAAGCCACGTTAACAAAACAAGGGTAGGTGGCCATCACAAAGCCACGTTAACAAAACAAGGGTAGGTGGCCATCACAAAGCCACGTTAACAAAACAAGGGTAGGTGGCCATCACAAAGCCACGTTAACAAAACAAGGGTAGGTGGCCATCACAAAGCCACGTTAACAAAACAAGGGTAGGTGGCCATCACAAAGCCACGTTAACAAAACAAGGGTAGGTGGCCATCACAAAGCCACGTTAACAAAACAAGGGTAGGTGGCCATCACAAAGCCACGTTAACAAAACAAGGGTAGGTGGCCATCACAAAGCCACGTTAACAAAACAAGGGTAGGTGGCCATCACAAAGCCACGTTAACAAAACAAGGGTAGGTGGCCATCACAAAGCCACGTTAACAAAACAAGGGTAGGTGGCCATCACAAAGCCACGTTAACAAAACAAGGGTTGGTGGCCATCACAAAGCCACGTTAACAAAACAAGGGTAGGTGGCCATCACAAAGCCACGTTAACAAAACAAGGGTTGGTGGCCATCACAAAGCCACGTTAACAAAACAAGGGTTGGTGGCCATCACAAAGCCACGTTAACAAAACAAGGGTAGGTGGCCATCACAAAGCCACGTTAACAAAACAAGGGTAGGTGGCCATCACAAAGCCACGTTAACAAAACAAGGGTAGGTGGCCATCACAAAGCCACGTTAACAAAACAAGGGTAGGTGGCCATCACAAAGCCACGTTAACAAAACAAGGGTAGTTGGCCATCACAAAGCCACGTTAACAAAACAAGGGTAGGTGGCCATCACAAAGCCACGTTAACAAAACAAGGGTTGGTGGCCATCACAAAGCCACGTTAACAAAACAAGGGTTGGTGGCCATCACAAAGCCACGTTAACAAAACAAGGGTAGGTGGCCATCACAAAGCCACGTTAACAAAACAAGGGTAGGTGGCCATCACAAAGCCACGTTAACAAAACAAGGGTAGGTGGCCATCACAAAGCCACGTTAACAAAACAAGGGTTGGTGGCCATCACAAAGCCACGTTAACAAAACAAGGGTTGGTGGCCATCACAAAGCCACGTTAACAAAACAAGGGTTGGTGGCCATCACAAAGCCACGTTAACAAAACAAGGGTTGGTGGCCATCACAAAGCCACGTTAACAAAACAAGGGTTGGTGGCCATCACAAAGCCACGTTAACAAAACAAGGGTTGGTGGCCATCACAAAGCCACGTTAACAAAACAAGGGTTGGTGGCCATCACAAAGCCACGTTAACAAAACAAGGGTTGGTGGCCATCACAAAGCCACGTTAACAAAACAAGGGTTGGTGGCCATCACAAAGCCACGTTAACAAAACAAGGGTTGGTGGCCATCACAAAGCCACGTTAACAAAACAAGGGTTGGTGGCCATCACAAAGCCACGTTAACAAAACAAGGGTTGGTGGCCATCACAAAGCCACGTTAACAAAACAAGGGTTGGTGGCCATCACAAAGCCACGTTAACAAAACAAGGGTTGGTGGCCATCACAAAGCCACGTTAACAAAACAAGGGTTGGTGGCCATCACAAAGCCACGTTAACAAAACAAGGGTTGGTGGCCATCACAAAGCCACGTTAACAAAACAAGGGTTGGTGGCCATCACAAAGCCACGTTAACAAAACAAGGGTAGGTGGCCATCACAAAGCCACGTTAACAAAACAAGGGTTGGTGGCCATCACATAGCCACGTTAACAAAACAAGGGTTGGTGGCCATCACAAAGCCACGTTAACTGGTTTTTGTTCGGTCATGCCTGACCAGGAAACTTTCTGACAACATTCCTTGTCGCAATAACTGACAGTACAATTTTCACAGTATTCAACGCCTGGCAAATGACAGCACTCTCTCTTTCCCAACCATGTTTTACATGAAAATAAGCAAGCTATGTATAAAATGAACTAACCTTTCCGACGGGCATTCATTGGGTAGAAGTCGTCATCATCAGTTGCGAAAGCCGCTGCCATGTTTCCTTTTGTCCCTGAACCACAAACATACATACATAAAGCAACATGGACCGCTTAACTTCGAGCGAACCACTGCAATTGATATACACTACTACAATCGACAGCCTTATATTAAAAAAAGGTAAGACCCTTAACCACTTAATCTTCACACACACATTGAAAACGTGATTAACTTGTGTGCGAATAAAATGTGTGTGTAATTGTGATTGAAGGTTGAGCTGTGCTAAGGCTTTGGAGTGTTAACGGGAGAGACTTCCAGATAATAGAGAGATTAAATGCACAGTGTTAGTGTTAGTGCTAGTGGTTAACTTAAGGAAAATCTATGTATCATTATGCATTCCGCTTACCATAACGAAACCAACGACGGCATGCGTTCAGTTTCACTTTCACTAACGTAACGGGAGGGAAGACAACTGTTGCAATAATTCGAAAGAGTATCGTCCCATGCCTGGACTCTTCAGTTGGAAAAAGAAGAAACGTCATACACGGAGCAGACGACACAGCCGAAAACAAGAACAAAAGAAACGATTATTGCAATGTTGTTTGTATTGATAAATCGTAATGTTTCTTTGATACAGTTGAACATGATCCGCCAACTTCGACCATTATTTTTAATAATCACTGAGACTCGGCATGTAACCTCTACGTATTTTGCCATTTATTTATTCTTCGTTATTTGTGATATTGCTTTTATTTGAAGGAGAAAATAAATTAACAAGAGGCGAAGCCTTCAAGGCTCACGTAAGAAATCGACAAACAGTAACACAAACTCAATCACTCCGTCACACATACACACACACACAGTAAGCATAGGTGACACTGTGCAAGAAAGCGAGACACTAGATCTAGATCTGTCTGTCTGCATGTAGCCTACTTACAGGGACACGACTGCCAACTAGTCTCGGCCCGCTCAAAATAACAATGACCGAGACTTTCAGTAATTCCTTCGCCATAATGTGACGTCTTCAAATGTTAAAATTTCTATCACACACACACACGCACGCACGAACGCACAGACAGACAAAAGTTAGCATCGCATAGGCTACACTTACGTGAGCCAAAAATGGTTTCAGTCGTCTGTTTATGTCTTTTCACATATTCGTGTCTTTTCGTGTCTTTTCGCGTCGCGTCTTTTCGTGTCTTTTTGCGTCTTTTCGTGTCCTTTCGCGTCTTTTCGAGTTTTAGTGACACCCCATTTTTGACCTGAGTTCAGGATTCGAAAGACCGCGTGTGTGATTTTACAAGCGATTAAGATGATTGCTGAGTTTGTGCTTATTCGAGCCTTTGTGCTTCAGTGTTCAAATTTGGATTACCTACTTCTTCAATCGTCACTTACTGATTTAGGTGAACCTAACTTTGATGTATGTCGTTTTCTTAGGCCATTAGGTATCTGTCTGGGGGAAAACGGCGCACCACTGTCGAGTTGTTTTTATGCGGCAACGCATGTAGCCTCGTGGTCTCTGTATGTCCAAGATCCGACCTTCTTCGCCACCTTTTATTCTAACAGTATCACCAACTTTGAAAATGGCAATTTCCATGCTGGTCAACTTGAGCCGAAGATACTACATGTATCATAGCAAACGACAGATCCTGCAGCAGACGACAGATCTGTAGTAGACGACTGATGAGACAGCCTTGTTCTATTGAACCATATTTAGCAACCAATGCTCTAAAAGCGATAACAAATGAACAAAACTATAAGCATACTGTTTTAGTGTAAGTTTTATTTTGTCGCTTAAGATTTTGAATCGGGATGCTCTTGGGATTGATCTAAGAGGTTGCCCATGAAGCGTACCTCGTTACGACAACTTTACTAGAGTTATGCGCCTTGAATCACTGTGTGTCTCTGTCGCTCTCTCTCGTGCTTTCTGTCTCTCTCTCAGTCTCACCGCGTCGGACAACTCATAATCTTCACTCAGCTCTATTCACCCAAACAGATTATGTACATTCTTTGTTGTTTTCTTTATTTGTTCAATGATAATGTGTGTAGATCGTTAGCCAAACGTCAGTTCGACTTTTATACCGCAGAATATCTCAATCGTTTTGCTGAAAAAAGTAGTCCCCGAGTTAACGATAAATATACAGATGACCTCTAAATTATTCAAATGTACTCTGAGATCAAAGACAATGACCAATGACAGGTGAGATCGAGACTCGGTTGTGATGGATAATTCATATGGTTGTGATGGATAAATAGAGCTTAAACAATGACCACGAGTTGATTACTGGAAAATAAACCACGAGTGGGTATTTGCAGCCGCTTGGTAATTCACGAGTGTGCGGAGCACACGAGTGAATTACCAAGCGGCTGCAAATACCCACGAGTGGTTTATTTTCCAGTAATCAACGAGTTGTCATTGTTTAAGCTATTTATACAACGACCAACACGGGTCGAACATGCAGTCATGCAGACGACATTTTGTAGGCAATTTCATTTCAGCCTAATCACTCAGAGTGTCAAATGCGCGTCATTCAAATAGTCCCTATTCTTTTACTTTATTCTTAGTCTCCGACTTGTCGGCATTATACTTGTCTCGTCTAAATATCGGACCCCATTGCTACGATTAAAACACAATAGCGTTTATATAGCTATTCTGACATTACATTCTGTGTTAAAATCATGGTCCATGTCGTTGATTGCAGACGACGGTTCCCTTTCCGCATGAAGCCACGGAAATAACCGAACATTGAAAAACCCACGGACATGTATTACGGAGAAAACTCGGGATAACCGGATGTTTAGCATTACGTCAATATGCTAGGAATCCTATGACGTCATGACGTATCATACTTGCCTACGTAGATTGTATACATGTTCGAAAGTCTGACTGTTGTGAATTCGCGTGGTGAAGACTGCGGTAAATCTGTAGATGATAAGAGAACAAGGATTGTCTCAGAAGAAACGACTAAATGTTTCAGACCGGTAACTTCATTTCAACATTGCACTATATAATGGACGTTCTATGTGACAGGAGAGTTTGCTGATTTTGTGTTAAACATTGGAGAGATCGTCTGCTAGAATCAGAGATAGGTCGCTTCAGATTGCAGCTTCTGGAAATTTGCAAGGTTTGTTGCCTGTTAAAGAACTGGATTTTACACGTAATGTATGTCATGTACAGTAAGCAACAACAAAAACACACACAAAGCAAATGGCATTGTCTGTCGACTAGGCATACACGTCAGCCATTGTTGTTACAGTTTTGAGTCAACATTGTACGTATTCTTCCGCAACAGGGTCCAATCGTCTGGGTTTCAAATGTTCTAAAAATAAATTCTAGTGTTGATTATTTTTTAGCCCTCTTTATTTTTACTTCGAATAATCCACGTGTGATTTTTGGGTTTAATCAAAGTAGTTCGTTCTAATTTCTCACTTGTCTAAAAATAATCAACTAGATTTAATCCACCCCTCGGTTGCATTGCAGGAGTTGTATAATCCAGAATAATCACCTCCTCAGCTAACAGAGACAAAGAGGCAGGTCATGGGATAAGAGAGGCAACTCGTCACTCGGTCGGCAAGAATATTAACGCTGCTTCCCCTTGACAAGTCAACACAGACGCAGCGCTCTGACCGAGATTTTTTGTTTGTTTGCTTAACGCCCAGCCGACCACGAAGGACGGGCGGTGCTGCTTTGACATATAACGTGCGCCACACACAAGACAGAAGACGCTTCATGTCTCACCCAGTCACATTATTCTGACACCGGACCAACCAGTCCTAGCACTAACCCCATAATGCCAGACGCCAGGCGGAGCAGCCACTAGATTGCCAATTTTAAAGTCTTAGGTATGGCCCGGCCGGGGTTCGAACCCACGACCTCCCGATCACGGGGCGGACGCCTTACCACTAGGCCAACCGTGCCGGTATCTGACCGAGATGACTGACTCAATGAATTCCTATCGCGTGCAGGGCCGGACTAGTATCCTTAGCGGATTATGACTTTATTTAGTTAGTCTGCAAAAAAACACAGAAATGCTGGAGAAAAACTGTTTGTTTCTGCAGCATTTCTGCATAATGTCATCTTTCGCGAGAGCAACGTTTTTTGTCTGCAGTAAAACAGTTTTACTGCAGTGAAATTGAAATCAAGAATGCTGCAGTAAAACGGTGATGTTTCCACTTTTTCTTCAGCATTTTGGCATTATTCAGTTATTCTGTAGAAAAACAGAAAAGCTGGAGAAAAACGTCTTTTCTGCAGCATTTCTGCATAATGTCATCGTTCGCCGAAGCAACGGGGTTTTCTGGAGCAAAACATTTTACTGCAGTAAAATTGAAATCAAGAATGCTGCAGTAAAACGGTGCTGTTGTTTTACTGCAGAAAACTTGTTTACACTTTTTCTGCAGCATTTTGTACTGGCTCATTATAATGTTGGAGCACTGGAGCCCCCATCTGTCGAGAGATGGACTCATCCAGAATTACCAATAGTTGTGCTTGACACGAATGTATTTTGTCTGTCTGACTTCCTTTCCGCCGGAAGTTCAAAGTTTCAAATTTGAAATTGTTCACGTTCGGCCGCCATTGTGAAGTTGAATATAATGCCCTTATGCTACACGCCTTCTGATTGGTACACTGCGGAACAAACTAGTATACTATCCCAGGGGGCGACGAATACAAACGCTACTTTACAAGGTCGTTCGTTTTTCTCCAGAAAAACTGTCACAGACTATTCTGAAGAAAAAGTTAATCGCAATAATACTGCAGAAAACCAAGTAAACATTATGCTTCAGAAAAACTGTTTTATTGCAGTAAAAAACGTTGCTTCGGCGAAAGATGACATTTTGCAAAAATGCTGCAGAAAAGAGTTTTTCTCCAGCATTTCGGTTTTTCTCCAGAATAACTGAATAATGTCATAATCCGCCAAGAGCCAGTACAAAATGCTGCCGAAAAAATGTAAACAGGTTTTCTGCAGTAAAACAACAGCACCGTTTTACTGCAGCATTCTTGATTTCAATTTTACTGCAGCAAAATGTTTTGCTCCAGAAAAAAACGCTGCTTCGGCGAAAGATGACGTCGACATTATGCAGAAATGCTGCAGAAAAGACCGTTTTTTCTCCAGCATTTGTCTTTTCTGCAGAATAACTGAATAAAGTCATAATCCGCTGAGGATAGACTAGGCAAATAGGAGGGGGATAGGGGGGGGGGGGGGTTGCCAGTGGTGGTCCAGGGGGGTGTTCCCCCTGGCGGGGTCAAGGGGCAGAGCTGATGGGTATGTCATATTCTGAGATAGGAAAATGGCCGCTCCTTGCATGAAACGGCATAAAATAAACAACAATCCCCAAAAAATAAATAAGTGAGGTACATGTTTAGGCTAGGGGGGAGGGGGGTGCGCATCCCCCGTAACCCCCCCCCCCCCCCCTCCCCGTAGTCCGGCCCTGGCGTGATTGGAAGCAAGCGCAACTGTTCTCCTACATCATATGAAACGCAATGACGAAACTGACATCACTCTTAACAGCTTACGGGCGAGAGAACACACTGACAACACACCATGAGTGTGTACACAACTGTGAATTGTTGAGACGAAACAAATAAGGGGGCCGGACAAACCCGAAAGCAATAGGTCGAGAAAAAACAACAACTTACCTTTATGGAGAGCAGCAGGAGGTCAGTGAGGGGTTGACAGCGATGACACAGGTGACGACAAAAGAAAAGACAGACAGGTGACGACTGAGGACTGAAGACGGTCGTAGCGATGAATGTGTGAACCGGTTTTGTCGCTTTTCGGAAACACCTCGCCCTCGGTAGTGGCTGTTGTGAAACTTCAGTGTTCTAGTCAGTGTGTCAAGGTAACGTCACGTGACATAGGTGAAAGGCGCAGATGCACCTTTACATGCAATGGATTTCACGGCCCACTCGCTTACCTAAGGCAGAGTACAGGCACTTGAACGAGATTATTTATCTTAAATGTGCTTGCCTCGTGAAAAACCTCATGTTTTGTGTGTGCACCTTTATTGGTGTGTGTGTGTGTGTGTGTGTTTGCGCGTGTGTGTGTGTGTGTGTGTGTGTGTGTGTGTGTTTGTTTGTTTGCGTGCGTGTGTGTGCGTGTGTGTGCGTGTGTGTGTGTTTGTGTGTGTGTGTGAAGAGAGAGAGAGAGAGAGAGAGAGCGTGTGTGTGTGTGTGTGTGTGTGTGTGTGTGTGTGTTTGTGGTTTTACCGACAAATGGGGACGATTGTCACTGGACAGCAGTCAAATGGGGACACAAATGGATTTGAGCAGATTGAGCGACCCCATTTGACTGCTGCCTGGCATCCATGTGAACAAACGGACTTGATTTTCACTCATATTTTTACACAGATTTTTGCTCTGCAGTTTGTGGTCTTGTCTGAACTACAAGGTGTCCCAGAATACTTGCAACCCATGTTAGTGCTAATATTAATGTTATTGGCTCACGTAAGTGTAGCCTATGCGATGCTAAACTTTGTCTGTCTGTGCGTGTGTGTGTGTGTGTGTGTGTGTGTGTGTGTGTGATAGAAACTTTAACATTTCCGAGTCTATGTGTGTGTGGTTATCCAAGACTAAAGCTCGCATAAGAAGATTACGTCACGGTCAAAAGTGTTTGACGTCATTTAATGCATCATGACGTCATGCCTCCCTGTAGTCTTTCTCTCTCGCGCGGTGTGTGTGTGTGTGTGTGTGTGTTCATTTTGTGCACATGTGTTATTGTTACTGTTTGTGCATGTGTACTCGTGTGTGTGTGTGTGTGTGTGTGTGTGTGTGTGTGTGTGTGTGTGTGTGTGTGTGTGTGTGTGTAAGAAAGAGAGACTGAGAGAGAGAGTGTGTGTGTGTGTATGTGTGTGTGTGTGTGTGTGTGTGTGTGTGTGTGTGTGTGTGTGTGTGTGTGTGTGTGTGTGCATGAGTTTGTGTGTATGTCTGTGTGTGTATGTGTGTTTGTTTGTAAAGGTGTGTGTGTCCGTCTGTCTATGTGTGTATGAGTTTTGTATGTATGAGATCTGTGTGAGTCACTGTGTGTGTGTGTGTGTGTGTGTGTGAGCCTGTGTGTGTGCGTGCATGCATGCGTGTGTGGGTGTGTGTATGTGTGTGTCTGTTTGTAAAAAAGACTGGCTGAACACCGAAATACTAATTTTACCGGGTTATTATCCAAGCAACAGCTTCAAAGTATTGAAGCAATGATCAACATTTCGTCGGCACGTATGTAGATAAAGTGTGTATCCAAAGAAAACGGGTGGTGGTGAGTTTTGGGGGGGGGTAAAAACAGGTGACTGGTTTGTGTTGTGTGTGGTATGTAGACCATGTCAGGCGTCAAGGTTAGGTCAGATCGCGTGAAGCATTGTGGTATAGATTCACTTCTCAGTTCTAACCGAGCTGCATTCGCCGATTCGGGGAAGACGATTTCACATTGTTCGGTTTCGTAGCGGCTCCAGAAAAAATAGATAAAGAAGATACCAAAGGAGATTTCCTACAGGTTGAGCTGCACAGCGTGTTTTCAGTGTCTGCGCGAGGAAGCGCTGTCGAAAGGGCAGTGTCGATCTCAGTGGCAGTCGTGTCCCCGTAAGTAGGCTACAGACAGACAGATCTAGATCTAGCGTCTCCCACTCTTGCACTGTGTCTATGCTTACTGTGTGCGTGTATGTGTGATGGAGTGATACAGTTTGTGTTACTGTTTGTCGATTTCTTACGGGAGCCTTGAAGGCTTCGCCTCTTGTTTTTCTTATTTTTCAGATTTGCAAAGAGGAGACTATAACAACGAATAATTAGCAATCAGACAAATTTAAAATGCCTCGGACAAAAGAGCAAAAAGTATTTTGCGTCACTACTTATTTGGAGACGAAATCATTCAAAACGGCACCCAAATTGTTTAAAATATGAACAGTTAATGAATTGTAAATCTAAGATAAAACTAATGAAGCTAGCAAGATTTGTAGCCCATGTTATGATTTTAGTATGTTAGCGTTATATCTAGTTTCTTTATTGGTATGTATATATATGTATATATATGTAATACATGCTTTTGTTTTGTGTTTTTACAAAAGATGCATGGCATAATGGTATTGTATTGCCAATTTATTTCGGCTGTATATTATCGTTGTCCGCTTAATGTATACATATTATCTGCCTGATTTCTCACCTGATTTTGTTAAACCTATTTTTCTTTTTGTTTGCATGTATGGAAGTGTATATTGCCAATTTAATTTGGTTGTATAGTATTGTTGTATTTGTCCGCTCAATTTGTATACATATATTAACTGTCTGATTTGTTACCTTTTTTGTTAAAGTTATATCTTTGTTTCAAAGCCCTCTGGGCCCAAAACAATAAAATACTTGACTCTCTCTCTTTCTTAGTCTCTCTCTCTCTCTTTCTTAGTCTCTCTCTCTCTCTCTCTCTCTTTCTTAGTCTCTCTCTCTCTTTCTTAGTCTCTCTCTCTCTCTTTCTTAGTCTCTCTCTCTCTTTCTTAGTCTCTCTTTCTCTCTCTTTCTTAGTCTCTCTCTCTCTCTCTCTTTCTTAGTCTCTCTCTCTCTCTTTCTTAGTCTCTCTCTCTCTCTCTCTCTCTCTTTCTTAGTCTCTCTCTCTCTCTCTCTCTCTCTCTTTCTTAGTCTCTCTCTCTTTCTTAGTCTCTCTCTCTCTTTCTTAGTCTCTCTCTCTCTCTTTCTTAGTCTCTCTCTCTCTCTTTCTTAGTCTCTCTCTCTCTTTCTTAGTCTCTCTCTCTCTCTTTCTTAGTCTCTCTCTCTCTCTCTTTCTTAGTCTCTCTCTCTCTCTCTCTTTCTTAGTCTCTCTCTCTCTCTCTTTCTCAGTCTCTCTCTCTCTCTTTCTTAGTCTCTCTCTCTCTCTCTCTCTCTTTCTTTCTTAGTCTCTCTCTCTCTCTCTTTCTTAATCTATCTCTCTTTCTCTCTCTCTTTCTTAGTCTCTCTCTCTCTTTCTTAGTCTCTCTCTCTCTCTCTCTCTCTCTTTCTTAGTCTCTCTCTCTCTCTCTTTCTTAGTCTCTCTCTCTCTCTCTTTCTTAGTCTCTCTCTCTCTCTTTCTTAGTCTCTCTCTCTATTTCTTTGTCTCTCTCTCTCTTTCTTAGTCTCTCTCTCTCTCTTTCTTTGTCTCTCTCTCTCTTTCTTAGTCCCTCTCTCTCTCTCTTTCTTAGTCTCTCTCTCTCTTTCTTAGCCTCTCTCTCTCTCTTT
>NC_090258.1:41671675-41702736 GCF_037325665.1 Littorina saxatilis
ATTTATTTCATAAATTATTGTATTTTGATAACAAAAATGATCATTGGAAAATGTAAGTATGGAAAGAAGTTAGATTTGGGTATTTTATTGGAATTAGAGTTAAATATTAGAAAGAAGTTTATGTTTTGTATAATAAATCAATCAATCAATATGAAGCTTATATCGCGCGTATTCCGTGGGTACAGTTCTAAGCGCAGGGATTTATTTATTTTTATTTTTATTTTATGCAATTTATATCGCGCACATATTCAAGGCGCAGGGATTTATTTATGCCGTGTGAGATGGAATTTTTTTTTACACAATACATCACGCATTCACATCGGCCAGCAGATCGCAGCCATTTCGGCGCATATCCTACTTTTCACGGCCTATTATTCCAAGTCACACGGGTATTTTGGTGGACATTTTTATCTATGCCTATACAATTTTGCCAGGAAAGACTCTTTTGTCAATCGTGGGATATTTAACGTGCACACCCCAATGTAGTGTACACGAAGGGACCTCGGTTTTTTTTTCTCATCCGAAAGACTAGCACTTGAACCTAGGTTAGGAAAGGGGGGAGAAAATTGCGAGCGCCCTGACCCAGGGTCGAACTCGCAACCTCTCGCTTCCGAGCGCAAGTGCGTTACCACTCGGCCACCCAGAGAGAGAGAGAGGGAGAGAGAGAGAGAGAGAGAGAGAGAGAGAGAGAGAGAGAGAGAGAGAGAGAGAGAGAGAGAGAGAGAGACAGGTAGAGAGAGACATGTAGAGACAGAGAGTTCCAAGCAATCGCGAATCCATCAGTCGTACTTTTTGCTACGAACGTGTGTCCCCCACTTCCAAGCTACACACCAAATGTCAGTTCAAATGGCCCATACCTACCAGAGAGCAGGGTGTGGGCAAGGCAGACACAACCGTAAGGCAGCCAGCGTGAAACCTGTACAACACTAATACATTTTATTTTTTTAACACAGACAGAAAGACAGGGGTGAAAACTATTCACCTCAATGAACGGGGCACACATTTTTTCAGAAATGGCACTCCCATTGCCTATTAAGCGCAGTTAGTCAGAACACGGAGGTGGTCTGCTTTCCTTGCAGTTATACTTATAACTGTTAAATATATACCTCGACGAGTACGACAGTTAAGGGCACTGTCTAGTTATAGTCAAAGTTATTCCAAGTTTGTAATACTTTTGTGGGAGAAAGAACATTCTGTCTACATTACATATCTGCAGAGAACTTTTCTAGCCCCATGCACACTTTTGATTTTGTGTGATGTTTTTGTTGGAATAACCAGGTGTCTTCTGATTTTGTGAAAATGGGTACACAAAGATAACGACTAATATTCGACAGTACGAATAATTGCTAGATAATCATGGGGGAGAGTGAATGTTATACCTGTTAGAACATAGCAAGTAATTACATTTCTAAGCACTGTGTTATGTTTTATACCGTCTTTATTAATTTACTTTACTTAGCGCAATTACATTTGTCTTCATATAGAGAAGTAAACAATGCCTCAGATATATTCGGAATTCCTTACAATTTGATATGTTGTAGCTCACTCATTTCTCGAGCTATGGTTAAAATGTGAATATCAAGTCCCATGCCAAAAAATGAAACTGTAGGCAGTTTCCCAACCCTACCCCCTACATTTCGCGGTCGTCATTTTGCATTCCCCACATTCATAGAAATCAATACATTTCAGCGATGAAAGCAAGCATAGCTTTCATTTTTCGCATACTTATACCCTACGATGTCAAAAATAAATGTACCAGTATTCCATGACCTTGACCTTCACACAAGGTCAAAGGTGAGTTTCGAGACTTTGTAACCACTTCAGTAGTTTGCAAAACACAAACAGAAAAGGATAAAACAATTCTATTCTAAAAGGGTTGTAGTATACATTTGTGTGTGTGTGTGTGTGTGTGTGTGTGTGTGTGTTTGTATGTGTGTGTGTGTGCGTGTGTGTGTGTGTGTGTGATCAGCTAACGAGTTCTGACGTAATAATAGCCGATTTCTGCGCCCCCCACCCCACCCTCCTTCTCCCCAGGCCCGGTAAACGGATGCTTAGGCCAAAAAAAAAAAAAATGTCTGTTTAGGGTAACCCGACCGACCCTATCGATTTGGCGCCGACCCAAAAACTTTTTTTTGATTTCAAAAAAAAAAAAAAAAAAAGAGATAAAAATGCTAAAAAGAGACATTTGGCGTTTCTTTCTCTCCCTTTCTCTCTGTTTTATTTATACGTTAGTTTTGAAACATGTATTCATCAAATATAAGAAGTGAATGTTCAGCCAACATAGCATTTAGTGATTTACACACACACACAAAAAAAAAACCAAAAAAAAAACCCTACCTACCTACCGACCCTACTTTTTTTGGTCATGTTACCCTAAACAGACAATTTTTTTTTTGGCCTTAGACGAAACTGGCTTCACATGAATGCACATGAACAGACGGCTTCAAGTTGCAGTGCGAGATCATAAGAGAAACTCCCCGACCTCTTACAAGTCTATGTGCAATGCTCTATATTAACCGCACATGCCTGTGTACAATATTATTTTTCTATTATTGTATAAATACTGACTCGATTAACTACATTGTTACTTCAGGTAGTCGTCTTGGCTCTTATTGTTTCTTTTCACTATAGTTTTCCTCCAGGTTCATATATAAACATTCCAGAAATCGAGAATTCTGCGTTTTTGTGACTAACAAGATGAACGAAAGTGGTCATCTTCTTGAAGCTGTTGATGATTGTAACTTTAAAATATGGCTGGAGTAGAAAGAAAGTGTGTACCAAGCGAGAAGGTCAGATTTCATTATAATATCAGATTTCAGGTAGGTTTACGGCTAGTTTGAAATCGGTCTCTGTCTCTTCCCCCTCTTTATTTCTCTATTTGTCTCTCTCTTCGAGAACAACGTACATATACCCTACCTCAAATAAAACACAATTGTCAACCATAACACTCCAGTTTAGAAATAAACCTGATTTGCCTGTATGCAGTAACATAACTTGTTAGATTTTTCATCAGAAAAAATGCTTACTTCTGCAGAGACAAACAAATGTCAAAATGTTGTAAGTTTTGAAACGTTAAGAAGTAAGGCGTCGCAACAAAATGCCTGCATAGCCACATTTTAACTGCGCGTCGTTTTTTGCGCAATGTCAAAGATGTTGAGAGGAATACCACAAAACCATGGGGGGGCCAGTCTGCTTTTCAAATAGAGTTTCATATCTGAATACATGCTATTTTCAGAATCAGTGAGGCGTTACTTGACATGACAAGCTACGACCCAACCGGTTTCTCTCAAAACTGTGCACCGTGACGTGAAGCCGTCTTTTCATTAGCAGTCACACGAGACCAGCTTTTCTTTAGGTGAACAGAAACTCCCCTGTAAACTGTTACCGTAGGATGTCAAACTGACCCATTTACAAAGAGCAGACTTTTTTTTATCCATTATAAAGTGTTATGATGTAAGTGCATTGAAAAAATATGTAAACAACAGTATGCAACTGCCGACGGTTTTTAGCACGTAGATTCAAACGTGTTTTGTGCTACTCTTGTTGCTGCTAGCTTTATATTCTGGGAAAGAAGCCCGCATTTCCCAGCGGTGGAAGAATCAAGTATTGAAAATGAGAAATCAAGCAAGAACGCTGTCTGATTCTGATTTTCTCGAACCTTCATTGTTAAACAAGGAGAGAGAGAGAGAGAGAGAGAGAGAGAGAGAGAGAGAGAGAGAGAGAGAGAGAGAGAGAGAGAGAGAGAGAGAGAGAGAGAGTGAGAGAGAGAGACACACACACACACACCACACGCGCACACACTCACACACACACACACACACACACACACACACACACACACACACGCACCCACACACACACACCCAGAGCTCAGAGACAGAAGAAGAAAAAGAAGAAGAGGGTGAGAGAGAGAGATGGAGAGAATTGAATTGAATTGAATTGAAATTTATTTGACGAGGGTAACAGAGAGAGAGAGAGCGAGAGAGAGAGAGAGAGAGAGAGAGAGAGAGAGAGAGAGAGAGAGAGAGAGAGAGAGAGAGAGAGAGAGAGAGAGGGGAGGAGAGACTGAGAGAGAGATAAATACACACTTTTGTTTAGAGTCTGGCTTCCTGGATCAATTTCTGAATTCTCGTCACCTACTGGCGAAACCGACGAAAAAGCAGGTGGTGTGGTGTGGAAACTGTCTGACGTTGAAGATCTTTGTTCCGTCCGTCGGTTGCTCACCCCCCCCCCCCACACACACACACACTTTCCAATCGAACTACACAGAATATATGACAAACATTGACAAAAAATGTGTCGTATATTGAAAGAAGAAAAAAAAATTCAAGACGTATTTTGTTTCATGTACGGTAATCAAAAAACAAGAATGAAAATATAACCTGAAATGTAAAAGAAACAAGTCGCGTAAGGCGAAATTACTACATTTAGTCAAGCTGCAAAACTCACAGAATGAAACTGAACGCACTGCATTTTTTCACAATGACCGTAGTCCGCCGCTTGTGCATAACGGAGTGAAACTGACGAGCCTGTTCAGCGCGGTAGTGGTTTCGCTGTGCTGCATAGCACGCTTTTCTGTACCTCTCTTCGTTTTAACTTTCTGAGCGTGTTTTTAATCCAAACATATCATATCTATATGTTTTTGGAATCAGGAACGGACAAGGAATAAGACGAAATTGTTTTTAAATCGATTTCGGAAATTTTATTTTAATCATAATTTTTATATTTTTAATTTTCAGAGCTTGTTTTTAATCCGAATATAACATAATTATATGTTTTTGGAATCAGAAAATGATGAACAATACGATAAACGTATTTTTGGATCGTTTTTAAAAAAACATAATTTTAATTACAATTTTCAGATTTTTAATGACCAAAGTCATAAATTACATTTTAAGCCTCCCAGCTGAAATGCAATACCAAAGTCCGGCCTTTGTCGAAGATTGCTTTGCCAAAATTTCAATCAATTTTATTGAAAAATGAGGGTGTGACAGTGCCGCCTTAACCTTTTACAAAATGCCGGATATGACGTCATCAAAGACATTTATCGAAAACATAAAAAAAACCTTATCGGGGATGTTATTCCCAGGAACTCTCATGTCAAATTTCATAATGATCGGTCCAATAAAAATAAAAACCCTTCCGAAATAGTACCCGCTGATGGGACAACAACAAAAGTCTGATCTCCTCAACAACAACAACAACAAAAAGTAAAGTTGTTGGAACGTTGTTATTGACAAGAATACGTTACAATCACAGATATATTGACCCAACGGTCTGTTAAGTGAACAGACAAACAATTAGTCACAAAAAACCTAGCTTGATGGAATTTTCGCCCGCTCGCCAGGAAGCCGAGCAAATGAAAACACAATCAGAGATTGCATATACCGTAAACTATCTTGTATACGCCCTCCCCCTTATATATGCACCAATTTCGCTCGAAAGTAGGGGGTGGGCGTTTTCTGGGTACTGTACCTCATGCAGAATCTGTTCCTCGTGAGAATTAGCGGTATTTGATCACTTGGTGTGGGAATGATAGTTGGATTTTTTCTGCGCAAAATATTCTGTACCCTCTATACAATTATCTTTCTCTGTGACATAGACGCGTTCGTGTATGTGCAAGTGCCTCGCCAGAATGTAACATAGAAACTTCCCACAGCAATCCCTTTGTGTGATAGTTTTAGAACAAATGCTCATATTGCAAATGACAATGATGACTAAAAATGGGCTTCGTATATCCAGCGTTACGAGCAGCAGCGCGTGTGTCTGTACAAAAAATTGCACACACTGAAATACACTGAGCACAAACACAGGGCCGGACTAGGCTAAGAGGAGGGGGGGGGGGGTTGCCAGTGGTGGCCCAGGGAGATGTTCCCCCTGGCGGGGTCAGGGGGCAGAGCCCCTTGTGGGTAGAAGCTGATGGGTAGGTCATATTCTGAGATAGGAAAATGGTCGCTCCTTGCATGAAACGGCATAAAATAAACAATAATAAAAAATGTTTTAAATAAGTGAGGTACATGTTTAGGCTAGGGGGGGGGGGTTGCGCAACCCCCATAACCCCCCCCCCCCCCCCCGGTAGTCCGGCTCTGAAACAGTTAAGGATGTTTTTTCAGTGGTATAGCCCAGATGTTAAACAGCAGTTTTTTGGTCAGAAATATACGTGTATTTCAAGATCAGTCTTTCTTCTGCTCAAAAGTGTGTTTTTGGAATCTGAGTAATATTTGGGTATGACGTCAGTGGTCCGTGACCACGGCTACCCTCAAAAATGGCGTATTTTGACGGCATGATTCACTTTCAACCGTCGAAACAGTGACTTAAACTGAATGATATTTTACATTTTTTACATCCAAAAGTTTATTTGGTGTCTTACCTAACAGTTCATACACATTTCGTTCAAATCCGTCGCGCAGTCAGGCTGATCTAGCGTGTAAAAGAGAGCGACCACAATCCTGAAAAACAGCAACAAATCCAGGGTTTTTGTGGTGTTTTTGCTGGGTAGCTGCAGTTGATATGCAATAAATCTAAAACTACAAATAGCAGCCTCTCCAAATTTCACAGAACGGCGACAAAGGCCATCATCGGGATTCGCGCTAGTACTTGGAGCAAACGGAACCCGAAAATGGACGTTGTAACGGTTTTCCGTTAAACATTTGCAAACGTTCGTAAACGTCCTAGAAACAAATGTGACATGCACGCAACTGTGTACACTTTGCAAAAAATGGTGTCATTACATGTGTGTCAAGTTTCAGAAACATTCTTTCATGGGCTCAACAATCAATCAATCAATATGAAGCTTAATATATAGCGCGTATTCCGTGGGTACAGTTCTAAGCGCTTGAAGAAATAAAAAGTAAAATCTCACTCCACTGCGCTGTTCTATTTGTAGACGATGACGTCTGCAAAACTCATATCAAGGTGGCTGAGTTATCAGGACACACACTTTCCACTATCAAGGTTAATTGCACAAAGCTCAGCGATTGAAACCTTTTTCCTTTATATAAGATGTGCTGTTACGTGTGTTGTTTTTTAAATTTGTCTTTGGCACGGTGTTCTGGTGTGCAAGCGCGTGAGTTTATGCATCTGTCTGTCTGTGACTACGTGTGTGTTTGTATACATTTGTGCATGATAACAAAATAATCCGAAGACCTCCAAATAATTATACTTGTTTGAGTTTGTGTGACTGTTCCCGAAGCTTGATGTTCACGGTTTACGAATTAAGGAACAACCAAAACGGCGTTCTCTCTGTGTAATAACGGACAGATAACGGTTCTCTGTATAGTAGGCCGTTATGACTCGAGACAATGCTCTTACAGACTCTTGGCGATGTCCATCTCCACAGCTCTATTTCGTAGCATTCCAACTGTCTGATTCGTCACAGCAAATGCCAGATTGTGTCTCGCCGCTATCAAGACGACGATGAGAAAAACCCAGTGTTGCCTCCATCTGACGTCATATTTTTTTCGGAATTATACGACGTCATGTCTTCATTCTTCTGTATTTTTGATTCTTTGTCTTCTTTACTTCTTTCTTATACAGCACAGATGTGTTCAAAACACGTGAACAGTTCTTTTCTGCAACTGCTACCGAGCAAGTTGTTCACATCATCCGTGAAGGCTATACGCATCCTATCGGAGAACGAGAAACAAAATTATAGAAACAGTCCTTTAAAAAAGTTGCGCGAAAGACACCAGGGACAGTATTTGTCACCTTTTTTCAAACGATCATAACTTTTGAGCCCATTAAAGAATGTTTCTGAAACTTGGCACACATGTAATGGCACCATTCGTTGCAAAGTGTACAAAGTTGAACGCATGTCATATGTGTTTCTTGGACGTTACAAACGTATACATATTTTTAACGGAAAACCGCTACAACGTCTATTCTCGGGTTCTGTTTACTCTAAGTACTGGGACATGTACTGATGAGGGTCTTTGTCGTCGTTCTGTGAAATTTGGAGAGGCTGCTATTTGTAGTTTTAGATTTATTGCATACCAACTGCGGCTATCCAGGTTTTATACGAGACAAGCACTAGATAAAGAAACTCGTTCATGTGCCTGTACTCTGCCTTGGGCCACTGATCTAAAAATAAGTGGGCCGTGAAATCCATTGCATATAAAGGTGCATCTGCACTTGTCACGTGACGTACCCATAAAACACTGACTAGGACGCGGAAGTTACCTGGTAGTCATTCAGTCGTCTCAAAAAAGCGACAACACCTGTTTACACAATCATCATCGCTGTCTGCCTTCACCTCAACCCCTCACTGACCTCCTGCTGCTGTCCATAGCGGTGAGTTGTAATTACTTTTGCGACTGGCTCATTCTCAGAAAAAGGTTGTCATGTTTCCTTGTTACAACTGTCATCACACAGGGGATAACCTGATACAGGCCGAGCGGAAGGCCGCGCCTGACACGTTTGAAGCCAAGTTTTGTCTGTTTTCTAGGTATTGTTTGATTTATGTCGGGATTTAAGGTAAGCTACTGATTCAGCGATGACTAACGGGGCGGGGATGTAGCTCAGTCGGTTGCGCGCTGGATTTGTATCCAGTTGGCCGCTGTCAGCTTGAGTTCGTCCCCACGTTCGGCGAGAGATTTATTTCTCAGAGTCAACTTTGTGTGCAGACTCTCCTCGGTGTCCGAACACCCCCGTGTGTACACGCAAGCACAATTTTAGACCAAGTGCGCACGAAAAAGATCCTGTAATCCATGTCAGAGTTCGGTGGGTTATAGAAACACGAAAATACCCAGCATGCTTCCTCCGAAAGCGGCGTATGGCTGCCTAAATGGCGGGGTAAAAACGGTCATACACGTAAAAGCCGTGGGAGTTTCAGCCCATGAACGAGCAAACAAACAAGCGATGACTAACGTTGTTTCCCGATGCATACGAAGTCAGGGAGCGGTTGATATTTTCCCGTAAATAGCGTTCAAAGCTGAAAATGTCGGCGATCGAGCACCGGAAATGGCTGTTCGACGGGTTTTGCAAGTATAATGTTCTTTTTTTTATTTTATTTTTTACCAAATCAGCTCTTATTTGGTATGGGTACGGGATTCTAGAGGACGAAGGAGTCATAAGAGGTGCAAAGAAGTGCTATTTTGGAGTAGAATAAATCTTCCGAGCCAGTAGACAAGAGAAAGTCATATTTGAGAGATGCGCGTAGGCCGAGCTTTCCGACAAGCGAATGATACAGCAGACTAATCATTCGTTTTGATCAGAAACATATAGTCTCTTGTTTTTATGAATGAGTTTTTTAATTAAAACAATCACGAGAACTCTCTCGCTCAGCGACGACGGCTTACCAGTGCCAAAAACATAGGGTTACCATTTTCACGTGAAAATTAGTAATTAACAGTGTTAATTACTAATTTTCATTTTTGCCTCGTTTTCGGTCACAGCAGTCAGATTTTAAGAGTCCGCAATGAGAGGCTTCAACGTACGGCAAACATCACTCTTAGTCTTACACTATTTCTGAAATATCATTTAATAGAAGGCCTTATCGAGCAAGCTATCCGACGGGAAGATGCATGTCACAGTTTTCTGCAAAAGCGCTTTCCTTAACGTTGTTTTGGGTATCTTAGAAAAGAATAATCGACCCCGAAAACTTTCGAATCGAAGCTGTTCGTAGCAGACGGACTTTTGATCGGCTGTGGTCTCACACTTTCACAGATATCTTTCAATATAATTCCTTACTCGACAAGTTGTCACGCAGACAGCCGTACCTCATATTTGTTTCCACTACCACACTCATACATTTGCTTTGTAGTGTATTAGTGAAGGACAATCGATCCGAAAATGTTCGAACCGAGAGAGGAAAAATGGCGGCTGGCGACTGATACACTTTCATAAATATCTTTCGATAGAATTCGTTATTCGACAAGTTGTCGGACAGACAGTTGTATGTCGCGGTTATCTACACATGCGCTCAGCTCTTATTGTTACACACACACACACACACACACACACACACACACACACACACACACACACATACACACACACACACACACACACACACACACACACACACACACACGCACACATGTAGAGAAAATATACAACATAGCCTATAAACGCACTTACACACATACCGTCACGCTCATAAGAAAAATACCTATCTCAGTGATAGGCATTTCTGTAGTGAAACTACAGGGAAAACTACTGGAAGGGTATCTATCATGTGTTAGAGAGTACAAACTCTCAGACCATCGGAAACCATTGCCACGGTAACGTTAGCAAAACTGCCGATCTCGTTTCTTGAGTTAGGCACGTTTTCTTTATGATAGAGGAAGACTTGTTTTGAGAATGTGAAATATGCAAAAGCTCTTTGTGGGTTGTTATGCAGTTTTGCTGATTGAAAATGTTTCTGCCAGCTCTTTGTATCTTACGTTTATCCAGCTGTAACCGCTTGAGATAGGCAGTTTGCAATTTATAACTAAAATGAGATAGGCAGATTGTTCAGAAACCAAAGAAAGTTTGTTGCGTTTTTCTCAGAACATCAAAAACTGACATAGGCAATTATCTTATGAGCGTGACGATACACTGTCACACATAGTAGAGCTCGCACGGAAGGACAGAACGAGACCCAGAGACGAGCACAGGTACAGTACAGGTAAAGGCAAGAAGACAGCGACAACACTGACCATTACATTCCGATGGAAAACTCAACATAAAACTACAACAAAAAGTAAATACATGAACATCTTCCAGCACACTTCCCTTTTCTAATGGCCTGCGATGGGCAGTCCGACATCATATCAAAAAGATAATTGTGTCCAAAATAAGGGGCTAAAATCACCCCATACAAGCTTACACCGTTCGGGACGACTGTTGCAATTATGTCACCACACACCAATAGCTCTTTATAACTAGTGTGTGAGCGCTCAGTTGTGATTACGTCAGAGCTTGGGTAATCACTGCAACTTCTCCATGCGTATATAGTCTTTTGTCTCTGTATTATCTGTTGCCTCCTCGCGCCCCCTAATTGACGTAGAGGCGCGTCCCCCGGGTGCTGGACGGGGGAGCCTTCTCTACTAACTTCTGAGAGAAGGTCGCATTACTCTCGATGCCGTGAATCTAATTAGGATCTTTTTATTGTCTCTTCTCTATTCTGCCTCCCCTAAGCCCTTTTACTTACCTTTTCTAACCCATACAATTCTCCACTTTTTGTCCCCAAAATATGGTGAATACCGAGTTTGTCATGTGTGACCAGGGGATGAGTGGTTGACACATTACAGGCACAGTAAGCCTCCCGTAAACCATCACAGAGCTCCACGAGCGTCTACATACAGCACAAGCATACTTCCATTTGAACGCTCACCGAACGGGAACATCCTGGCTGCATTCTGTCGAGCGTGAGAAATTTTCAAAGAATTTATTTTCGTGGAGCAATCCTCTACAACAATGACGCCTCGTTTTGGTGCTGGACGGCTGTTATGAATATACCGGAAATCACGCCCGGACAGTAAGCCTCCCGTAAACCATCACAGATACTGTCAGGCTTTTAATAATAATAACGGGTATTTATATAGCGCCTTATCCGAAGTTCAAAGCGCTTTATGCCGTGTACACACAGAACAAACACCCTTCCATTTGAACGCTCACCAAACGGGAACATCCTAGGTGCCCTACGTAAAGAGCGAGCAATATTTTAAAGAATTAATTTTGCAGATTGTCTCGAACACTTTTTGGACCCATCCTGAACTCAGGTCAAAAATGAGTTACTTCCCTTCGGCCCGGAAGCAGGGTCACGCAAGGGTCGTAGCAGACGACGGTTTATGCATATATCGCCGTTCCTCTCAACAGTCAAAAGCCATCGCTAGAGTTCTTGTGAACCACAGCCGTTTGTTTCGTGCATAAAAACGTGCTATTGTAGATAAGCTCACATCGAGTCGCATTCAAATGACTGACGACTACATTGTGAAAAAGGGAAACTGGATCACGCGGGTTCACGATGGCTCAGGGGTAAGATAAACCACGCAAAAATAAATTCTTTGAAAATTGTTTGCTCTTTACGGAGGGCACCTAGGATGTTCTCAATCGGTGAGTGTTTAAATGAAAAGGTGTTTGTACTGTGTGTAAAAGCCTGACCGTATCTGTGATGGTTTACGGGAGGCTTACTGTGCCTTTAATGCTCAGGGCGTATCTTGTATTGTTTTGATGGCTTCAAGTAGATAAGAAGAAAGTGTTTTGGCTAGGTTACACGCTGGTCACACTTATATAACACATGTTCACCTGCTTAAAAGAGAAGAGGCACCATGGTGCCACGCCTGTGATAATAGTTTTACTGTGATAATAGTTTTACTGTGATAATAGTTTTACTGTGATAATAGTTTTACTGTGATAATAGTTTTACTGTGATAATAGTTTTACTGTGATACGTTGACTTTGTTTTTTGAAATTGGTTTAATTTAAATTTGTGTAATGTTAAAGGCACAGTAAGCCTCCCGTAAACCATCACAGAGCTCCCCGAGCGTCTAAATACAGTACAAGCATACTTCCATTTGAACGCTCACCGAACGGGAACATCCTGGCTGCTTTCTGTCGAGCGTGAGACATTTTCCAAGAATTTATTTTCGTAGACTTGTTCCGTTAACAACAACGGCGCCTCGTTTTTGCGCTAGACCTAACTTTTAAAATCTAAATAATAAATTGACAGCTTGTCACACAAACATTCTTTAATCATAAAAGAATTCGTTTTTCATCAAGACAAGATCAGAACAATTCGAAGTTGTGAAAGTTTAAAAAAAGAAAAGCCCGGAAGCAGGGTCACGCAAGGGTCGTAGCAGACGACGGCCGGTTTATCAGTGCAAATCGCCGTTCCTCTCAACAGTCAAAAGCCATCGCTAGAGTTCTTGTGAACCACAGCCGTTGTTTCGTGCATAAAAAAACCGTGCTATTGTAGATAAGCTCACGTCGAGTCGCATTCAAATGACTAACTATGACGACTGCATTGTGAAAAGGGAAAACTGGATCACACGGGTTCACGATGGCTCAGGGGTAAGATAAACCACGCAAAAATAAATTCTTTGAAAATTGTTCGCTCTTTACGGAGGGCACCTAGGATGTTCTCAATTGGTGAGTGTTTAAATGAAATGGTGTTTGTACTGTGTGTAAAAGCCTGACCGTATCTGTGATGGTTTACGGGAGGCTTACTCTGCCTTTAAACTTGTGGGGTCCTGATTTGGCCTAAATGGTCCACTGGACCCAAAAAGCAACAGCTAACTAACTAACTAACTAACTAACTAACTAACTAACTAACTAACTAACCTGTTGCCTTTGAGAAGTACAACTGCTCGCGATGTTGCTAGAGTAGAGTAACGGTTTGAAATCGGCCCAACAGCTTTTTTGTGGTTTTAGAGGGAGGAGGGGAGGGGGGAGGTTGGTGACACCACACACAACATGCCTTGGAAAATAAGTGTGTGAAGGTTCATTTATTCAAATGAAATGCTGTAGTCTGGGTATAGTCTTTCCAGACTAAATCAACTTGACAAATGAAATTAGAAAATCGCTAGATTACAGATTCCATTCCTGAATCCAACGTTCTCACCTTTCTAGACGAATGTGTAACCCCAAGCATTGAATACAATATGGCGACGAACGGAAATTGCGACTCTTGACACACAAGCGTTGCCTGAGCATAGTTTTAGCATGAAGCATTACCAAGCACTTCGTTGGATGTCTTTATACTTGGTTTCTTTCATTTGTTTGCTAGCACAAATGTGACCCTCCACCACGAAATGAGTCGCATGTCACCTCGCGCGGTTCTGCGCTAGGCTTAATATAAGTCCGGGGAGTGTCTGGTAACAGTGTGAGGGTCACCTAAAGTCACAGGCTTATAACTCAAACAGTTTTCGCTCTTTTCTAAAACGGTTTTCACTACTGGATAGAGCATAAAAAACTCTTTAGGAAAATGTAAAAATATGAAAATCATGCAAAGGTGACATGCGACTCATTTCGTGGTGGAGGGTCACAAATATGGCAAGCAGATTTAGCGTACTGAACGATCTGTACGTCGGTGATTATCCGGGGGAAACAACAGTCTCTGATCTTCGCAAGAGGAATAAATATAGATATGTTTATAATTTGAGGTTTGGATTACATGTAATAACACCTGACCACAGACAAGGAATACTTTAAGCTAGTGTTTGAATGTTCCAAAGTTTGAACGCATCATCAAGGTGGTCTTTTCATTTGGTAATTCTACATAAATCCTGCTTTCACTTTAGGTTTGTTCTAATTTGTCGACTTGGAACATTCTTGCATTTTGACAGATTCAATACGTCATTTCCAAAAAAACAAGAGCTTTTAACTGCAAGAACTGTGTATAGGCCCAAACCCCATTTTTTAAAAAAAATATACTACAGAATTCCGGCCCCTTTCTACTTAAAAAAAAAAACCCGAGTAAATGGTCTAATAACTCAGCCTCACCACACGTAACATTAAATCAATGACATGTGACACCGATTGACCAAACAGTCGACTACACCAGTACAAAAAATACGATAGCCAGAAAAAGTCAGTCCTATTTCGTAAAATAATGTATGTGTGAATGTGTCTTTCAGATAAAGTTTGCTAATGGGACAAAAGCGAAGATGGCGACAGCTTTCACAGACGATGATGACTTCTACAAAATGGATGCCAGTCCCAAAGGTCAGTTGACTGGTGTAAACCATGGTTATCTTCATTACTTGAATGGCACAGGGATAGATGGGAGGAGCATGGCCATTTTGAAGCGTTGTCAACAAAAGAGAGTATTTTGGAAACAGTGCTTTCCTGGCCATGGCCATGGAGTGTTGTTAGGGCATGTCCAGATGCAACACTCCGAGGGTTTAGATGGGGAGAAAACGATAATTGGTCGGTTTACCCTGACAACCAAATGTTAAGTGGATTTATTACCAATCCAGTGCCACATATAGCTTTTTGACCAATCAGGACGGATTCTAGGTGACCCTCTAAATGTTATAACGTTCAGGCAGGGACCCTTTTTGTTTATCAAGCTAAAAATTAACAAGACAAAGTAAAACTTTAAATCAACAATATTAGCGTGATTTATTCAAAAGAATGACACTTCAAATGCTGTCAGATAATACTCTCTTTATCTAAAAAATATCAAAAAGGTAGTTTTGTCGGTGGGTGCTTTACGGAACAGCAAGGCACCGCCCATCATCTAGGTGTGCACAATGCCGACCCGCTCACTTGGAATCTAAATTATCTAAGTTCGAAAAAATCAAGTGAAATTGCGTCACTCGCTTTATGTCAAATGTATCTTTACGTCATTTCCCATCCGTCTGGAGTCGGTTCTAAATCTGTCGCTCTCTGTTCAACAAGAAAAAGCGATTGTAAGATTGTTGTGTGTCAAATGCATTTGACCTGTGAATATTCATCACGTCAGGTGTGTTACTCTGATTGGCTGACCCAGGTCACGATAACTCTTTGACTGACAGACATAATCAGGTGGGAGCGCTCAAGTTCCCATTGCGGCTGTTCTGTCTAATTCGCGGGGTCGCTTCGAAATTTCTTTTGGTCGAATTACGGTAATAAAACCGTTATTTCTAATATGCTGACTGTTAGCAAATGATAACAGACATGTCTCACAAACGATATCAGCATTCGCCTAAAAGGCTCATGCTTGATATCTTTTTTCGCGACATATCTGTTATCATTTGCTAACAGTCAGCATATTAGAAATAACTCATGATAATAGAAGGCCCAAAGCCGAAAGCAGGCTCACGCAGTAACCTTGCCAAGGGGTACGCCTTCCCGGATATGGTATTTAGTCCATGGAAGCTTAATTTTCCAAAGTGGTGTCAGCTGAGCTTAGACTGTATGTGTCAATGTAGTTTGTGACCTAGCTCATTCCAAATGCATTACTCCCATGGAATGTGTGGATATGGTTGCAAAGGTAACCGAATAACAATGCGCCCTTTGATAGGACGTTCAAGGGAATTCCTTTGGGTCTTTTTTCAGATGGTATGCGAGAGAAAGGGGGAATGTACGTTCTGGCTCACCGATTCCGACAGACCCTAAATATTAACGCAAAATAGGCTTCTGGACTAAACTTTTACTAAAATGAAACATGCGACAAAATCAGAAAAATACTGCATAAATCCATACAAAAAAAATACAGTAAAGTAAGGTTGTTTTGAACCAATGCCGGGTCTGTCGGAATCAGTAACCCAGAACGTACATTCCCCCTTTCTCTTATACAACATTCTAAAGCTCAATACGCTCTCTCATTTACAAACTTTACTTCATATGTTCTTTCACTGTTAGAATTATATCTGATACATGCAATGTGACTGTCTAAACGAATAGTTAACTCTTTACAAGTGATTCTATTTTTACTTTTTCTTCCCGTCCTATTTGAATCCCCTTTTTTAAAAACTGCTTTTTCAGATCTTCTATATCGATTGGCTTGTTATATTCAGCTCGTGTTTTTGTTTGAATACTTGCTTTCTTACTTTTGTAGTCATCAAAGTCTGTTTGTATCTGTTTGAATTCTTCGTCAGAAACTTTTGAATCTTCAAGTGCTTTACTGATAGACAGTTTTAGGCTAGACAATTTTGATGATGCAAGAGTGGAAATGGATTCGTGTTTTTCAAGCTTTTTCACAATTTTTTTCATTATAGCTGATGCTATAAATGATAAACCACCAACTGCTGCTGCGACACCGCCTAGGATTAGAGAAACTGGAGTCCCTACTCCGGTAGCTAACAGAATTGTTCCCGTTACACCTGCAGCTGATGCAAGGATAGTAGAACCAGTGCTGGCATTAGAAAGGCTGTTGTAAGTTGTTGAGTACTTACGTCTAGCGCGAGAATATTTTTCTAATTCATCTTCTAGTTGTTTTTGTATATTACTAATGTGTGCCAGTCTGAATTGTTGACTTTCTGCTGCACTTTCATCAATATTAGGATAAAGCTTCACACTGCTAGTCATCTTTTTAATGCAAAATATAAAATATTTATCTTAATTCTCACTGGCCAGTGTTTCTGCTAAGCTTTGAAGCTGTTCATTGCTTAACACCTTATCTGTATAGTAGAAAGCAATCAAATCAAGATAAGTAAGATTAATACTTCTTATTTCTGTTAAATTATTTATATCTGCGTTAACAACAACATTTTGGTTTGACGTCTGTTTTTTTATTGTGTTAGAATCCTTTTGAACAGCAATAAATACTCTGACTTCTTCAACATTTAATGGTCTCCAGTTGAGATTTATTCCTCTCATTAGAACAGTGTTTGTGGTTTCTTCCCTTTTCCTGACAACTATATCAAATATCATAGTTGCATTCTGCCCTATTGGAAGCTTGGGTATAAAATCGACAATGGTGTCAGCGTCCTTTTCAACACTTTGTTTTCTGTGAATGAGATAGTTGTTCTTATGGAAAGGTTTAACTGCAACTTCTCCCCTGCTGTTAAACGCAGGAACAAGGCTAACAATTAGTGGTTTAGCATTGATTGACTTACGGAATGTGTCGTCTTTTCCAACAAGAGTGTATGGACTCACAAATTCAAACTTCATTTCCCAGTCAATCTTTTTCATAACAGGACTAAGTACCCATTTTTTATTCTGATGTTTCCACATGTAGTATATGTCATCGACAATTGGATCAGGTACATTAACATCACGGATTTGACCTAGTTTGAGGAATCTTGGTTTCTTTTCATCGTCGATTTCCTTTCTCTTGTAATGACCAGTGTCTGTAAACTCGAATGCATACACTGCACCAACTTCAGCATTGCTCTCAAAGTCGATAGCGTCTGCTAAATCTTTCAACTCTATAGTTGAACATGCAACAGGATAAGCTATTGTAGGTCCACTCGACATTTTAATACTCAATATTTTATGGAACTATTTCCAATGTAATGTTAAACAAACAATCAACTGGTTGTCCACTTTGATTTTTCAGATCAATGTGTAGGAATTCATGACACCCTTCCTCCAAGTCCTTGAACTGAAGTGTCTTAAATGTTGGCACGTGCATTTTACAAAAAGAGGCATCACTCGGTGGAAGAATCCTAAGCAGATCAGAACGCTGATCATTAAACAGATTATAGGATGTGTTAAGCTCTCTCATGTGAACAAACAGTACACTGTTAACATCCATGTCAATGGGACGTGTTCCCTTGTATATATTTGTAATTCCAAGCATATCAAGGAGTTTGGTTGGAAACTCAAATGATCTGTTTACTTCTCTAGTTTTGGGCATAGTAAGAGTAGCAATGAGACTTGCATGATTTAAACTCGCTGTAATACCTACTGGAGCAAACAATTCTTTCTCTAAAGTGCAGAAGTCATAGTAACCATCTTCTACAGAATGTGTTTTACCATTAATTCTAACCCAGTTGTTATTCTTTTTTTTACTAATATTATACCAAGTAACCTTGTACATAATTTCATGCAGTGCAACTTTCATTCCTCCATTTTGATTGTTGATAGGGTTTGCAAGTTTAACTGGCACACTAGTCTTCACATTTGTTAGTGTGATAAACATTTTTTATTCAACAACAAAAATGATTCAGTATAAATTCAACAAAGACATTAAATACAAAACTGGACCATATTACAATCCAAAGACTATTTCTTTCCATGAGTTGGACTTTGCTGTAACAGAAACACAATCCATTCGCGTTAAAGTGCCTGACCCATTCCATTCTTACCTAAATCCCCCAATCAAAAATGATAGTGTTCCAAAGATGTGGAACTCTCACCCAATTCAGTTCTATCAGAATCAGTTAAACTTTGCAATATTCTGTGCAACCACAGGATGTGGAGTGTCCTATGCAGACCACATGAATAATTCAAACTTACTGACAAAGTGTGTGTACACATTTCACGTTTACTATCAGTGCAGGAGAATCTTGTCTGAACTTCAGGCACCAATGCCGCATGAAAAGAGCTGGAACCCATTCAACAATAGGATAAACATGAAAGTGTATGAGCGTCTCTGCAATGAATTCAATATAGATTTTAAGACCGACTTTAGGCAAAAGCAAGACAAAAACCATGGCATGGGAACACTATATTTATGGGGTGTCCACAGGAGGTATAATTTTGATTACTGGCCAGGTCATACATCTTTTTCTTCAAATGTGCAGGTACAGTTAGGATCAATAGAACAAGAGCACCACAATGCATGGACTACTTTTATATTAGACACCGGCAAAGGTTTCACTGGATCAGGTGTTGAAAGGATCAATGAATCTATCCGAACATATGCGTGGTGCTTGCTAGGCTCGCAGGCACAGACACGATCAAACATAATGAGAACAAGCACAGGGTTTGATGCACAGAAACAGTTGTTATCAAATTTAGAAGATGTCATAAACTCTGCAGTTGATCTGCCTTCCAGCATCAAAAGGTATCAAGACTCTCTCCGTTATGCAAGATCAAAAGTTGACTTTGCTGTTGGTAACGGCCTTTACATGTTACCTTCTGATCTCCAGCTGCAGATTGGAACAATAACAAATTATAACAATGAAATCATTATTGCTAGCGACACCCAGCCGCTTGGAAAGGGTGAAGAACTGAATTCAGAAATCAGAACGATGCTACAGCCATATCACAATGAACAGAAACAAAGCGTGACAAGTGAAGATCACGCTGCAGGTGAAGATCATTCTGTCACTAGTGATGATCAAGCTGTTAGTATTAGTGATGATCATGAATCGCAGAAGACTGCTCTAGTAATTGGTGGAGTGGGTGTAGGCTTACTTTTGCTTTATTCTCGTTAGCAGAACACCTGCAATTAAAACTATTAGAGTCCAGAGATGTTCAGCCATGAAACCAACAACTTTACCTGCAAAAGATAACAGCCAGCTAACAATTGAACCAATGATTCCTGGAAGTGCATCCAAAGCTTTTGCTGCTAGTTTCTTTAATAGTTCTGCAATGTGTTTGAGTTGTTTCTTTACCCATCCCGGGTCAGATGGAGATGAAGGTGAAGGTGGAGGTGGAGGTGTGACAGTGCCACCTGTGAGTGCTAACACTAATGTGCTTATTGCAAATCCTAACGCAGTTAGTATACTAGCTATTGTGATTCCCTGCTCTCTGAAAAGCGTTCTAATTCTTTCAGCAAGAGTTGTGTCTTCGTAAAGGATTCTTTGAATTGTATTTTTTATTCTGCTGACCTGTGTTCTCAGTTGTTCTCTATTGTTACTTAGAACTTCTAACCTTATGGCTTTCTCCTCCTGCAAATCTTTTAAACGCTTAGAAATTCTGTTTTTTACTTCTTGTTCTAGGTTCAAATCATCAGCATCAGCAAGTTTTTGTTTCTCTTTGTTTATATCTTCATCCAGCTGACCTAGTTTTGACAGATTATTTGCTATTTCACCTCTGATGGTTTGTAGTGATTGATTAAGGGCTTCTATTTCTCTCATAGGTAATAGTTCATGTGGAGTCTTCAGTGAAGTTTCCTCAGAAAAAGAAGTCTCTATCTCTTGTATAAGTTGATCAGCCTCATCTGCAAGTTTATTAAGATCTTGCAATGGAACAGATTCTATTTGAGTAGCAGTTGGTAGTCCTAGTTCTGCTTGTTGAAGTAAGGAAACAACATGGGAAGATGATGACCGTGTGCTAGGCACAATATCTAATTGCCTAAGTCGATTAGCAGTAAGTTTTTGTTTTAGTGAAACTTTTGATAGAAACTTAGCAGGATTAGATTTATATGTAAGTTGGACTTTTTCTCCTTTATCGCTAGTTGTATATAAATGATTTGCTTCCATTTTGAACTGGTTTGGATCTAAAACATCAGGTTCTTCTCCTAAACTTTTGTAGAAATCTCTAACTTTACCTTCCAGAAGTTCATGTCGTGCCACCTCATAATGCAGTGAATGATGGTAGGGAACCAAAGGGATTGCTTCGCTCATGTCGTCCGCTGGCTCAAATAAATCTTCAAATCCACCTTCTGCCATTTGTAACTTATTTTTTATTTTGAAAATAAAAAAAGATGGCACAATCGTTCGGTTCTGTTCTTGATCCTTACAGAAGGCTGAAAGAACCTCTCGGGGTAAAAGGAATAAGGCAAACAGTTATAGTTACAAATAATCCTTCTACTATTGATCAGAATGAAATACTTACTGTTAGGTTTCCTAATCTAGGTAAGAACGATGTTATTGTACCAGGCACTGTAAGACTATCATTCAAATTAGAATTAGAATCTGGCTCAGATGCAAATAGGACTTTGGCTTATAATGTAGGAAGAGCAATTGTGAGGAAGATTACTGTCAAACTGGAAGGGCGGGAAGTGATGTCATTGAATAATGCAGATGTATTTTTAGTTTATGCAGATAATTGGTTAACTGACAATGAAAAGAAAAACAGAGTGTTTCAAGGGATTCAGTCAGACAATGGGATAAAAGTTAGAATAGGAGCCGGAGATAAAGCTGACAACAAAAAAGATAACGCTGTCAATGTTGCTTTTGGAAACAAATTTTGTATTCCACTTGACTTTGAACTCATAAATTCACATCCTCCCTTCTATCAAGGAGCATTGCGTGACAGGCTGTCATACGACCTGACTTTCAATAGTTATGATCGTGTTATGCTTTCACAAGACCCGGAAGCAAAGTATAAGGTGTCTGGAATTTCTTTAGAGTTTGATGTTGTAAACCATCCTGAACTGGCTAGACTTATAGAAAATCAGTACAGTTCTAAGCTGCCTATCTATTATGAAAGAGTGTTGAATCACAGTACACTTTCAAAAAGCCAGGCTGATCCAATCTGGAACATTAACTTGAATACACCAGCTAGGTCAATGAAGGGAATACTTATGTTGTTTGAGGAACCAAAAGATTCATATGAAAGGCAAATAGAAAAGTTTTACAATCCACTAATCAATAGAGTATATTGCACAATTGAAGGGCAGCCAAACCAAATATTTGCATCTGGCATGCTGCCATACCAACACTATGATGAAGCAAGAAAGTACTTTACTGGAGGAAGATTGAAAGACCCAACATCTGATCTTGTGGCTAAAGATCTACATTTACACGGTGTTGGCGTAGAAGATTTCTTGACAAATAAATATGCGTTATGGCTGGATCTCAGAACAACTGACGACAACAAACTGCATGGAAGTGGAAGGCGAATTGAAAACGGATCAGAAGGAATCACAATACAAATTGAAAAGGAAGTAGGGAGTAGTAGTAAATCAGTTAAGATCTACGTGTTTGTTGTGTCAGATGCGCAGTTAAACATCTCTGAAAGCAGATTACAGGATATTGTTTATTGAACGTGTTAAAATGAAGTATCTAGATTTTCTTCCAAAAGATCCACACTGTTCTTTGATTTGTGGGGCAACAGGTTGCGGCAAAACAAGATATGTTTTGGATTTATTACAGACTGTTTACATAAATCACTTTGAACACATAGTCATATTCTGTCCAACCATAAAGCATAACAGAACATACAAGGAGAGAAAATTCATATGGTCTGATCAAAATATATTTATTGTAAATCCTTCTGATCGTCTAAATGTTTGCTTGGAGCATTATTTCGATCTTTTTCAGAACACGCCAACACTGTTTATTATTGATGACTGTGCAGCAGAACGTGACATTGTTAGAAAGAAAAGTGCACTAGCAAAGCTTGCATTCAGTGGACGACATGCATTAATATCAGTTTGGATATTAACACAAAAATACAATGCAGTTCTGAAAGACTTTAGAGAGCAACTCAAAACAATAACATTGTTCTATTCAAAGGACCGTGACAGTTTTGAAGAGTGTCTTCGAGAAAATGATGTCATTGAAAACAAACAGGAGAGAGAAAGAATAAAGAATAATCTGAAATCTTCTAAGCACTCGAAACTGGTTTTAAAAACTGATCAACCAGTTCAGTATGTATGTTTGTAGAAATCCTTGCTAAGTTCTTGTCAAGTTTTTACTAAGTTCTTACTCAAGTTTTTACTAAGTTCTTGTCAAGTTCTTACTCAAGTTCTTGTCAAGTTCTTACACAAGTTCTTGTCAAGTTCTTACTCAAGTTCTTGTTAAGTTCCTACCTAAGTTCTTACTCAAGTTCCTACCTAAGTTCTTGTCAAGTTCTTACTAAGTTCTTGTTAAGTTTTTACTCAAGTTCTTGTTAAGTTCCTACCTAAGTTCTTACTCAAGTTCCTACCTAAGTTCTTGTTAAGTTCCTACCCAAGTTCTTACTCAAGTTTAATTACTAGATTTTTATTTTATTCTGCATCAAAATAAAATGAACTGTGATGAATTGCTGATGCAGACTGCTACAGATATTGAAATCTGTGACAGTAGGACTATACCTGATAAAAAAGAAAGATTGTATTCACTTGCTGTTTGTGGAAAAACAAAACACTACCTTGGGCAGCAGTTAACTGTGGAAGAAGTACAACATCTTTCCTCAGAAGATATAGAAAAGTATCATGGACGGTATGAATCAGTGCTTGGTTCTAAGATGGTTAGAAGTATTGGACAGACTGTTATAGGTTTGTACACAAAGATTTTTGGACATTTTACACCTCTCGACTCGGAGGAAGACTTAACACATGATCTAACTCATGACCCTGTTGTTTCCAAGTCCCTCGAATCTCTTGCCTGTGGCCTGTATTATCGATTTGGTGCTTTATTAGTACCATTTGTTGCTGGATTAATTACTTTCAAACACATTAATTTTCAGAATAAAAAAGATGACAGATCAGTTGAAGCAGACAGTGGAGCAGACGAAAATACCAGAAGTGAACACAGTGACAAAGAAACCTGGTAGAGTAGAAGCAGGAAAAAAACTAGCCGAATGGAACAGACAAAAAAAGTTAAATCAAAAGGCAAAGCAGAACATTATGTCTGAAGTTGAGCAGACACCAAACATTCCTGAAGTGACTAAGGTCACACAAACTGATCAAGAATTAAAATCTTCATTTCTATCATACAGAAAAGTAGCTGTAGCAGCTGTTGTTGGAGGAGGTGGATACTTGCTTTACAAACTTTGGCAAGGCAAATATAAAGTGTCAGAAAGACCAAAATCAGAAAGACCAAAATCAGAAACACCACAACCAACAAACAAAGCAGTACAAACAATAACAAAGCCCACAGTAGTACCTGCAGTGGATTCATTTCATATGGAATAATTTTAATATTTTAATTTTGATAACATAAAAATGAGTTCTGAAAAGACAATAGTTAATCTAGTTTATCACGCTGCAGTGATTGGAGGCTTGAGTGTAGGTTACACAATGCTGGGTAAAAGTCTCATCAGAATGAAACCAGCCGACTTGGGAAAGTTAGACTTCGAAGACGGTGCTAAACTAATTGGTGTTGTGACAGCTTCCTTTGCAACAAAAGACTTTTTGGTGAAGCAAGGAATTATTCCAGAAAATATAAACATGTAAGACAATAAAATGGCTAGCTTGGTTATGATGGTGGGAGGTGCGATTGTAAATGCGCTTGCATTTTCTGGCAGCAACTATTTGTTTTCTAAACTGCAAAATGGTGAAGAGAGGGAAAGGCACAACAAAGCCATGGAACAACTGGCGAAAGCACAGGATGAATACGAGAAGAAACGAATTGCGCAGTTAGACTTTATGAATGATAAACTCAGGCAGCAAGGACATGCAAACAAAACCTTTGCCAATGTTGATGCAGCCATTCAAGAATACTATCTTGTAACTGGAAAGAAAATGAAGACAAGTGCTCCTCCAAAACTGGGTGACTTTTATCAGCCTTCAGAAGAGCAGAAGGTGGGCGAGATTGTTTTCATTGTTATTGGTATGGCTGTTGTTTACTTTATTGCGCGTGCTGTCAAATCTTAATATTCTGTCATTTAAAAAACCATGAGTGATGCTTTGTTATCTAAAATATATTATTCCCCAAAAGGATACTGGAAAGGAAGAACTGCTATTGACAAGCTCAGTGACGCAGCAGGTGTTTCTCAAGATATAGCAAAGAAATGGTTGTCAAAGCAGGCAGTTTGGCAGATCTATTTACCTGCACCAAGAAAAATTACACGACCACACTTTGTTAACATTAAACCGAATGACACTCATCAAATAGACCTGCTGTATTTACCGCATGACACAGTCAGAAGGAAGAAATATAAGTATGCACTGACTGTAGTTGATGTTGCAACAAGATACAAAGATGCTGAACCGTTGACAGAGAAAAGTGCTATAGCTACAGCTGTTGCCCTGCAAGAAATTTACAGACGTGGACCACTAAAGTATCCCAGAATGATTCAGTGCGATGATGGTAAGGAGTTTAAAGGAGCTGTCAACCAGCTTCTTTTAAAACATCATGTTACAGTGAAGAGAGGTATTCCAGGAAACCACAGGTCACAGGCTATTGTTGAGAGCTTTAACAAACAGTTGGCAGAAAAACTGTTTTCATATCAGTACCATCAGGAATTTTTGGACACAGAAAGTAAATTGCGTAACACTGAATGGGTCAAAAGATTACCATCAGTACTTAGAGCAATGAATCTGGAGGTATTTAAAGCTACAGGGTTAAGACCAGTTGATGCAATCAAACAGAAAACAATACCTGTTGCTCCAAAGTCAACAACACCAGTGGCATTACTACCTTTCAATCAGAAAGTCAGATATTTATATGCACCCGGTGAAGCTGAGGGTGACAGCAGGAAGCGTGCAACGGATCCAATCTGGAGTATTGACATTCATGAAATCAAGAGAGTAGTAGAGACAAATCCACCTATATATTACTTGAGAGAACCAGCACCGCAAAGAGCCTTTGTAAAAGAGGAATTACAATTAGTTCCACGTGGTACAAATGTTAAATGATTTTTTATTTCAGATTTTATAGTGTTAACAAAAATGGAAGCTCTGAGAAAGAATTCTAAGCAACTTCATTTTTTTAATTTATATTTTTATTTTGAGTTATAAAATCAAACTCACAGCGATGGAAGACTCTGTATTAGAATCTTTATCGACAGTATTTGACACCGTTGAATTACAAGTAACGGATCCTCAAAATGTGCAGTCCAGTGTGCAAGACGCCATTGAACAAATTCCAAACAATTTGTTGATTGAACCTCCAGTAAAAGTGCAGATAGTCAGTTTGATAAAATACAAAACAGTCAGTGATGAGGTGCTAGAAGTTCATGTTTCAACCAGACAACTAGCACTTAATTCTATGGCAGAATTGAATGGAAACTGGGCAGATGAAATGATGAAACGGTTTGAGCAAGCTGCAGAGGATGCAAAGATGAAAGGATCCGGATGGTCAGAAGGTGAAATTCTAAAAATAGAATTGAAGCTAAGTAAATTTGCCCCCATCAGAGGTAGAAGTTACATACCTTTACCTCCTGCTCTTGTCAAAAAACGTGCTGTGCTGAACATAAAGAATGATGATGACAAATGTTTTATGTGGTGTGTTCTGGCAAGACTGTACAGTGTAAAGAAAAATGCAGAAAGAGTGTCTAACTATCATGCATACAGAAATAAACTAAACTTTACTGGTATTGAATTTCCTGTCAGCATTACAAGCATTGACAAATTTGAACAGCAAAACAAACCCATCACCGTAAATGTTTACACGTGGGATGAGGAAGATGAACTGAAACCAGTCAGAATATCAAAGAACTCACCAACGATTGGTGATTGTGATACTAACCATGTTGACATGTTACTAATGACTGATGGTGTAAAATATCATTACACTTTGATTCGTACAATGAGTAGACTGATGGCGAGCACAAGCAATCACAATAGTAAACAAGACTTTTGTAGGCGATGTCTCTTGCGTATTCCATCAATTCATGCAGCACTTATACACAAGCAACATTGTAAGAGCGTTGATGATGCGGTTGTGAAGTTAACAACACCACCGCCAGACAGCAAAGTGTATTTTAAGAATGTATGCAAACTACAGAAAAGTCCTTATGTTGTTTATGCTGACTTTGAATCTATCATTGTGCCATATGAAGGACCTTTACCAAAAGACCTACCTAAAACAGTAACTCTAAGTAATCATCAAGTCTGTTCATATGCATTTATTGTTGTTAGTTCAGATGGTAAACATTCTAAACCGCAATTGTACAGAGGACCTAATGCAGCAAAGAACTTCTTACAGCAAATGAACCAAGTGCGAAATGACTGCTCCAAACAACTGAATCTTTCAGACATTGTTATGAAACCTGAAGACCAAGAACAGTTTAACTCTACCACACAGTGTTGGATATGCGAACAAAGTCTAACACCAAACACAGACAATCCAATAGTAAGAGATCATGATCATGTAAGTGGGCAGTTCCGAGGAGCAGCACACAGCAAATGTAATCTACAATTAAAGTTTGATCCTAAGACTTGGAAGCTTCCAATCTTCTTCCATAACTTGCGCGGTTATGATTCACATCTGATCATGCAGGCAGTAACTGATGAATACAAAGCAAGATGCATTGCGCAGTCTTCAGAAAAGTACATGGCCTTTACTCTGAATAGTTTATACTTCTACGATTCTGCTCAACATCTGATGGGAACACTTGAGTCTTTATCTTCATCACTAACTGCTTTCCCAATCACATGTAAGTACTTTGACAGTGACTTAGTTAGAAAGGGAGTCTATCCATATGAATACATGGATTCGTGGGAGAGGTTTGATGAAGATGAGTTACCACCAAAGGATGCTTACTTCTCACGGCTGAAGGGTAAAGGTATAAGTGACGAAGACTATGAACACGCTAAGACTGCATGGAATAAATTAGGATGTAATACAATGGGTGATTATCATGATCAATATTTGTTGGCTGATGTTTGTTTACTTGCAGATATATTTGAGAATTACAGAAGAACATGTATGAAGCACTACAATCTAGATCCTTCACATTACATATCTGCACCAGGCATGAGCTGGGATGCATTTCTTAGATTTACAGGAGTAAAGATTGACTTGCTATCAGATCTACCTACACTTCAGATGATTGAAAATGGACTACGTGGAGGAATCAGTATGGCTTCACACAATTACTGCAAAGCCAACAACAAATACTTGGACGACTTTGATCCTATGAAACCTTCTAATTACATCATGTATCTAGATGCAAACAATTTGTATGGTTGGGCAATGTGTCAGACGCTTCCACTTCGGAACTTTAAGATCTATTCAGGACCATTTTCACAATGTGTTGTGCTGACAATATTAAAAGCAGGCCCAGACAGTCGAAAGGGATGGATACTAGAAGTTGACTTAGACTATCCACTATCACTTCATGATCTACATAATGATTATCCTTTAGCGGCTGAGAGGTTAAAAGTAAACCCAAGAGAACCTCCAAAGCTGGTGCCCAATCTGTTTCACAAAAAGAAGTATGTGTGTCACTACAGACTGTTACAGTTTTACATTAGACATGGATTAATTTTGAAGGCTGTTCATCGTATAATTTTATTTGATCAAGAACAGTTTATGAAACCTTACATCATGAAAAACACAGAACTGAGAACCAAAGCCGCTGATGCATCAGAGAAAGACTTTTTTAAACTGATGAACAACAGTTGCTTTGGTAAGACAATGGAAAACCCACACAAGAGAAAGGATGTTAGACTTGTTACAAGAGAAAATGAGGCCATCAAGCTGACATCCAAACCACAGTATCAAGACTTTAAATACTTTCATGAACAGCTGTATGGTATCTTAATGAAAAAACTTGTAGTCAAGCTTGACAAACCAGTATTCATAGGCTTTACTGTGCTAGAGTTGTCAAAACTGTTGATGCTTGAGTTTTTGTATGATTATTTGAAACCAAGATATCCCAAATCGAGAGTACTTTACACAGACACAGATTCATTCTTACTTGACATTCCAGCGGATGACATTTACAAAGATCTAGAAGCTGAAAGTCCTGCAGTAAAAGGAAAAGATTTTTTATGACACTTGCGACTACCCTAAAGAATCACCATTGCACTCAAATGTTAACAAGAAGGTTATTGGAAAGATGAAAGATGAAATGAATGGGAAGATAATTAAGGAGTATGTTGGATTGCGTGCAAAGATGTACAGTGTTGCAAGTGAGAAAGGGGTGGTTAAAAAGCAAAGGGTGTAAGCAAACAGGTTGTAAAGTCGAGCATATCGCATGATAACTACAAGGAAGCACTGTTTCAGAAGCGAGTGTTTCACCATGACAACCCTAAGATCAGTTCCGCGCTTCATCAGATCAACACAACTATTGTAAACAAGAAATCTTTAGATGCTAATGACACAAAGCGCGTTTATTCATCACCAGAATATTCTTATGCAATTGCCACTGGAGAGAACAAACGCAAATAGTCTGAGTGTGTAATAAGAATTTTTGTCAATCGGGAAAACCCGCTATGACAGCTTGTTTTGACTGCAGGGGGGGAGAGGAAGTTGCTTGCGTTTGGGGAAGTGTTTGTGAAAGGGGAGTACTAGGCTTTGTTGAGTTTCAAAGCAGCCACCAAGTACACTTATCAAAAGCTTGAATAAAATAAACAAGTCAATTGAATAAGTTAACACTCGGCGGCCGCCGAAGGCAGCCCTTGAAGCGAAGTGAAGCGTAGTGAAGCGTAGTGAAGCGAGCGTGAAACAGAGTGAAGCAAAAACAATAACACAGCTGAAGCAGGGTGTGAAGCAGGATGATTAAGAAGACAGCCAAAGAGGGCAGGCCCGCAGCAAACCGTACAGCATGATCGTTACTATATTTAGAATCACGTCATTACTATTTTTGAAACCGTACATGCATGATCGTTACTATATTTAGAATCACGTCATTACTATTTTTGAAACCGTACATGCAGATCGTTACTATATTTAGATCACGCATTACTATTTTGAAACCGTACATGCATGATCGTACTAATTTAGAATCACGTCATTACTATTTTGAAACCGTACATGCATGATCGTTACTATATTTAAACACTTGTCTAACAGTGCAGGCGCAGTGTGATACTTCTGTTGTTGCGCACAAACAAGCACTGTAAGTCTAAGACTGGGACTGTTGAGCTCGATGTGACAGGAATATGCGGCGTTTCTGACCAGTACTCTCTTACTCTTCGATCTGGAGCATCTCTTCGATTTGTTAAGTTTGCCCATGATAAAAACTGATTGGCAAACCAACAGGGTAAATCGCGGAAATGCATAAAGCGATCTAGCAACGGCGCGTAGTCACGCGCATGACATCGGAATAGCCAGTTTTTGCTTTCAACCAGTCAGCCACGTTTCTTCATTCTCCCTTCTTTTCTTTGCTTCTCCTGCCTTGTTTGCACATAATCAAAAACTGTCCAAACTGAATGTAAATTAAGATTTGTTGTGCGTCCTGTCTTTTGAGATTTCTTATCCCTTTTGCAGTCTTTCCACAATATCTTTTTCATTTCTGCTTGAGCAAAATAAGCATTTGTGAAAGCTTCTGTGGATATAGCATGGCTAACATCTGCTTGGTTTGAAACGAGATAGTGATGTAAACACTTGGCGTGTTGGTTCTACTCTCTCTTTTCTTTCCGTCTTTTTCTTTTGAACAAATCTTCTATCCCTTTTGGTTTTTTGGGCAGTCTCATTAATCCTTCTGTTTTAGCCTTAACTGCTATTAAGGCCATCTGCTCAAAAATATTTTCTATTCTCTTCTAGTACATGCTGTTCTTCTTCTGTCCAAAATTCTGATGGTGTTGGCGCTGTAGTGGGACATTACAAGCTTGTTCCATGTCAGGTAGAATTAAAGTTGTTGGCCGCCTAGAATAATCTAAACAATTCTTGAGTCCTGAGCTAACCCTATAGATTCTTGAGACAGGCAAAACCACTTTCTCACAGAAAACACGTAGTTTCACACACCACAGCACCAGGAAAAATGACAATAAACACGCTGGCCTTTGGAGAGCGTCTAAAAATAAAGTGGCTTAACCAGGTTGCAGGCCTGGCAAACACACGCTGGCTGTTTGGAGAGCGTTAAAATAAAAGTGGCACTTAACCAGGTTCTGGGTATGATTCCGACAGAACCGGCATTGGTTCAAAACAACCTACTTTACTGTATTTTTTTGTATGGATTTATGCAGTATTTTTCTGATTTTGTCGCATGTTCATTTTAGTAAAAGTTTAGTCCAGAAGCCTATTTTTCGTTAATATTAGGGTCTGTCGGAATCGGTG
>NC_090258.1:41702936-41732936 GCF_037325665.1 Littorina saxatilis
AAGGGAATTCCTTTGGGTCTTTTTTCAGATGGATATGTCGAGAAAGGGGAATGTACGTTCTGGCTCACCGATTCCGACAGACCCTAAATATTAACGCAAAATAGGCTTCTGGACTAAACTTTTACTAAAATGAAACATGCGACAAAATCAGAAAAATACTGCATAAATCCATACAAAAAAAATACAGTAAAGTAAGGTTGTTTTGAACCAATGCCGGGTCTGTCGGAATCAGTAACCCAGAACGTACATTCCCCCTTTCTCTTATACAACATTCTAAAGCTCAATACGCTCTCTCATTTACAAACTTTACTTCATATGTTCTTTCACTGTTAGAATTATATCTGATACATGCAATGTGACTGTCTAAACGAATAGTTAACTCTTTACAAGTGATTCTATTTTTACTTTTTCTTCCCGTCCTATTTGAATCCCCTTTTTTAAAAACTGCTTTTTCAGATCTTCTATATCGATTGGCTTGTTATATTCAGCTCGTGTTTTTGTTTGAATACTTGCTTTCTTACTTTTGTAGTCATCAAAGTCTGTTTGTATCTGTTTGAATTCTTCGTCAGAAACTTTTGAATCTTCAAGTGCTTTACTGATAGACAGTTTTAGGCTATACAATTTTGATGATGCAAGAGTGGAAATGGATTCGTGTTTTTCAAGCTTTTTCACAATTTTTTTCATTATAGCTGATGCTATAAATGATAAACCACCAACTGCTGCTGCGACACCACCTAGGATTAGAGAAACTGGAGTCCCTACTCCGGTAGCTAACAGAATTGTTCCCGTTACACCTGCAGCTGATGCAAGGATAGTAGAACCAGTGCTGGCATTAGAAAGGCTGTTGTAAGTTGTTGAGTACTTACGTCTAGCGCGAGAATATTTTTCTAATTCATCTTCTAGTTGTTTTTGTATATTACTAATGTGTGCCAGTCTGAATTGTTGACTTTCTGCTGCACTTTCATCAATATTAGGATAAAGCTTCACACTGCTAGTCATCTTTTTAATGCAAAATATAAAATATTTATCTTAATTCTCACTGGCCAGTGTTTCTGCTAAGCTTTGAAGCTGTTCATTGCTTAACACCTTATCTGTATAGTAGAAAGCAATCAAATCAAGATAAGTAAGATTAATACTTCTTATTTCTGTTAAATTATTTATATCTGCGTTAACAACAACATTTTGGTTTGACGTCTGTTTTTTTATTGTGTTAGAATCCTTTTGAACAGCAATAAATACTCTGACTTCTTCAACATTTAATGGTCTCCAGTTGAGATTTATTCCTCTCATTAGAACAGTGTTTGTGGTTTCTTCCCTTTTCCTGACAACTATATCAAATATCATAGTTGCATTCTGCCCTATTGGAAGCTTGGGTATAAAATCGACAATGGTGTCAGCGTCCTTTTCAACACTTTGTTTTCTGTGAATGAGATAGTTGTTCTTATGGAAAGGTTTAACTGCAACTTCTCCCCTGCTGTTAAACGCAGGAACAAGGCTAACAATTAGTGGTTTAGCATTGATTGACTTACGGAATGTGTCGTCTTTTCCAACAAGAGTGTATGGACTCACAAATTCAAACTTCATTTCCCAGTCAATCTTTTTCATAACAGGACTAAGTACCCATTTTTTATTCTGATGTTTCCACATGTAGTATATGTCATCGACAATTGGATCAGGTACATTAACATCACGGATTTGACCTAGTTTGAGGAATCTTGGTTTCTTTTCATCGTCGATTTCCTTTCTCTTGTAATGACCAGTGTCTGTAAACTCGAATGCATACACTGCACCAACTTCAGCATTGCTCTCAAAGTCGATAGCGTCTGCTAAATCTTTCAACTCTATAGTTGAACATGCAACAGGATAAGCTATTGTAGGTCCACTCGACATTTTAATACTCAATATTTTATGGAACTATTTCCAATGTAATGTTAAACAAACAATCAACTGGTTGTCCACTTTGATTTTTCAGATCAATGTGTAGGAATTCATGACACCCTTCCTCCAAGTCCTTGAACTGAAGTGTCTTAAATGTTGGCACGTGCATTTTACAAAAAGAGGCATCACTCGGTGGAAGAATCCTAAGCAGATCAGAACGCTGATCATTAAACAGATTATAGGATGTGTTAAGCTCTCTCATGTGAACAAACAGTACACTGTTAACATCCATGTCAATGGGACGTGTTCCCTTGTATATATTTGTAATTCCAAGCATATCAAGGAGTTTGGTTGGAAACTCAAATGATCTGTTTACTTCTCTAGTTTTGGGCATAGTAAGAGTAGCAATGAGACTTGCATGATTTAAACTCGCTGTAATACCTACTGGAGCAAACAATTCTTTCTCTAAAGTGCAGAAGTCATAGTAACCATCTTCTACAGAATGTGTTTTACCATTAATTCTAACCCAGTTGTTATTCTTTTTTTTACTGATATTATACCAAGTAACCTTGTACATAATTTCATGCAGTGCAACTTTCATTCCTCCATTTTGATTGTTGATAGGGTTTGCAAGTTTAACTGGCACACTAGTCTTCACATTTGTTAGTGTGATAAACATTTTTTATTCAACAACAAAAATGATTCAGTATAAATTCAACAAAGACATTAAATACAAAACTGGACCATATTACAATCCAAAGACTATTTCTTTCCATGAGTTGGACTTTGCTGTAACAGAAACACAATCCATTCGCGTTAAAGTGCCTGACCCATTCCATTCTTACCTAAATCCCCCAATCAAAAATGATAGTGTTCCAAAGATGTGGAACTCTCACCCAATTCAGTTCTATCAGAATCAGTTAAACTTTGCAATATTCTGTGCAACCACAGGATGTGGAGTGTCCTATGCAGACCACATGAATAATTCAAACTTACTGACAAAGTGTGTGTACACATTTCACGTTTACTATCAGTGCAGGAGAATCTTGTCTGAACTTCAGGCACCAATGCCGCATGAAAAGAGCTGGAACCCATTCAACAATAGGATAAACATGAAAGTGTATGAGCGTCTCTGCAATGAATTCAATATAGATTTTAAGACCGACTTTAGGCAAAAGCAAGACAAAAACCATGGCATGGGAACACTATATTTATGGGGTGTCCACAGGAGGTATAATTTTGATTACTGGCCAGGTCATACATCTTTTTCTTCAAATGTGCAGGTACAGTTAGGATCAATAGAACAAGAGCACCACAATGCATGGACTACTTTTATATTAGACACCGGCAAAGGTTTCACTGGATCAGGTGTTGAAAGGATCAATGAATCTATCCGAACATATGCGTGGTGCTTGCTAGGCTCGCAGGCACAGACACGATCAAACATAATGAGAACAAGCACAGGGTTTGATGCACAGAAACAGTTGTTATCAAATTTAGAAGATGTCATAAACTCTGCAGTTGATCTGCCTTCCAGCATCAAAAGGTATCAAGACTCTCTCCGTTATGCAAGATCAAAAGTTGACTTTGCTGTTGGTAACGGCCTTTACATGTTACCTTCTGATCTCCAGCTGCAGATTGGAACAATAACAAATTATAACAATGAAATCATTATTGCTAGCGACACCCAGCCGCTTGGAAAGGGTGAAGAACTGAATTCAGAAATCAGAACGATGCTACAGCCATATCACAATGAACAGAAACAAAGCGTGACAAGTGAAGATCACGCTGCAGGTGAAGATCATTCTGTCACTAGTGATGATCAAGCTGTTAGTATTAGTGATGATCATGAATCGCAGAAGACTGCTCTAGTAATTGGTGGAGTGGGTGTAGGCTTACTTTTGCTTTATTCTCGTTAGCAGAACACCTGCAATTAAAACTATTAGAGTCCAGAGATGTTCAGCCATGAAACCAACAACTTTACCTGCAAAAGATAACAGCCAGCTAACAATTGAACCAATGATTCCTGGAAGTGCATCCAAAGCTTTTGCTGCTAGTTTCTTTAATAGTTCTGCAATGTGTTTGAGTTGTTTCTTTACCCATCCCGGGTCAGATGGAGATGAAGGTGAAGGTGGAGGTGGAGGTGTGACAGTGCCACCTGTGAGTGCTAACACTAATGTGCTTATTGCAAATCCTAACGCAGTTAGTATACTAGCTATTGTGATTCCCTGCTCTCTGAAAAGCGTTCTAATTCTTTCAGCAAGAGTTGTGTCTTCGTAAAGGATTCTTTGAATTGTATTTTTTATTCTGCTGACCTGTGTTCTCAGTTGTTCTCTATTGTTACTTAGAACTTCTAACCTTATGGCTTTCTCCTCCTGCAAATCTTTTAAACGCTTAGAAATTCTGTTTTTTACTTCTTGTTCTAGGTTCAAATCATCAGCATCAGCAAGTTTTTGTTTCTCTTTGTTTATATCTTCATCCAGCTGACCTAGTTTTGACAGATTATTTGCTATTTCACCTCTGATGGTTTGTAGTGATTGATTAAGGGCTTCTATTTCTCTCATAGGTAATAGTTCATGTGGAGTCTTCAGTGAAGTTTCCTCAGAAAAAGAAGTCTCTATCTCTTGTATAAGTTGATCAGCCTCATCTGCAAGTTTATTAAGATCTTGCAATGGAACAGATTCTATTTGAGTAGCAGTTGGTAGTCCTAGTTCTGCTTGTTGAAGTAAGGAAACAACATGGGAAGATGATGACCGTGTGCTAGGCACAATATCTAATTGCCTAAGTCGATTAGCAGTAAGTTTTTGTTTTAGTGAAACTTTTGATAGAAACTTAGCAGGATTAGATTTATATGTAAGTTGGACTTTTTCTCCTTTATCGCTAGTTGTATATAAATGATTTGCTTCCATTTTGAACTGGTTTGGATCTAAAACATCAGGTTCTTCTCCTAAACTTTTGTAGAAATCTCTAACTTTACCTTCCAGAAGTTCATGTCGTGCCACCTCATAATGCAGTGAATGATGGTAGGGAACCAAAGGGATTGCTTCGCTCATGTCGTCCGCTGGCTCAAATAAATCTTCAAATCCACCTTCTGCCATTTGTAACTTATTTTTTATTTTGAAAATAAAAAAAGATGGCACAATCGTTCGGTTCTGTTCTTGATCCTTACAGAAGGCTGAAAGAACCTCTCGGGGTAAAAGGAATAAGGCAAACAGTTATAGTTACAAATAATCCTTCTACTATTGATCAGAATGAAATACTTACTGTTAGGTTTCCTAATCTAGGTAAGAACGATGTTATTGTACCAGGCACTGTAAGACTATCATTCAAATTAGAATTAGAATCTGGCTCAGATGCAAATAGGACTTTGGCTTATAATGTAGGAAGAGCAATTGTGAGGAAGATTACTGTCAAACTGGAAGGGCGGGAAGTGATGTCATTGAATAATGCAGATGTATTTTTAGTTTATGCAGATAATTGGTTAACTGACAATGAAAAGAAAAACAGAGTGTTTCAAGGGATTCAGTCAGACAATGGGATAAAAGTTAGAATAGGAGCCGGAGATAAAGCTGACAACAAAAAAGATAACGCTGTCAATGTTGCTTTTGGAAACAAATTTTGTATTCCACTTGACTTTGAACTCATAAATTCACATCCTCCCTTCTATCAAGGAGCATTGCGTGACAGGCTGTCATACGACCTGACTTTCAATAGTTATGATCGTGTTATGCTTTCACAAGACCCGGAAGCAAAGTATAAGGTGTCTGGAATTTCTTTAGAGTTTGATGTTGTAAACCATCCTGAACTGGCTAGACTTATAGAAAATCAGTACAGTTCTAAGCTGCCTATCTATTATGAAAGAGTGTTGAATCACAGTACACTTTCAAAAAGCCAGGCTGATCCAATCTGGAACATTAACTTGAATACACCAGCTAGGTCAATGAAGGGAATACTTATGTTGTTTGAGGAACCAAAAGATTCATATGAAAGGCAAATAGAAAAGTTTTACAATCCACTAATCAATAGAGTATATTGCACAATTGAAGGGCAGCCAAACCAAATATTTGCATCTGGCATGCTGCCATACCAACACTATGATGAAGCAAGAAAGTACTTTACTGGAGGAAGATTGAAAGACCCAACATCTGATCTTGTGGCTAAAGATCTACATTTACACGGTGTTGGCGTAGAAGATTTCTTGACAAATAAATATGCGTTATGGCTGGATCTCAGAACAACTGACGACAACAAACTGCATGGAAGTGGAAGGCGAATTGAAAACGGATCAGAAGGAATCACAATACAAATTGAAAAGGAAGTAGGGAGTAGTAGTAAATCAGTTAAGATCTACGTGTTTGTTGTGTCAGATGCGCAGTTAAACATCTCTGAAAGCAGATTACAGGATATTGTTTATTGAACGTGTTAAAATGAAGTATCTAGATTTTCTTCCAAAAGATCCACACTGTTCTTTGATTTGTGGGGCAACAGGTTGCGGCAAAACAAGATATGTTTTGGATTTATTACAGACTGTTTACATAAATCACTTTGAACACATAGTCATATTCTGTCCAACCATAAAGCATAACAGAACATACAAGGAGAGAAAATTCATATGGTCTGATCAAAATATATTTATTGTAAATCCTTCTGATCGTCTAAATGTTTGCTTGGAGCATTATTTCGATCTTTTTCAGAACACGCCAACACTGTTTATTATTGATGACTGTGCAGCAGAACGTGACATTGTTAGAAAGAAAAGTGCACTAGCAAAGCTTGCATTCAGTGGACGACATGCATTAATATCAGTTTGGATATTAACACAAAAATACAATGCAGTTCTGAAAGACTTTAGAGAGCAACTCAAAACAATAACATTGTTCTATTCAAAGGACCGTGACAGTTTTGAAGAGTGTCTTCGAGAAAATGATGTCATTGAAAACAAACAGGAGAGAGAAAGAATAAAGAATAATCTGAAATCTTCTAAGCACTCGAAACTGGTTTTAAAAACTGATCAACCAGTTCAGTATGTATGTTTGTAGAAATCCTTGCTAAGTTCTTGTCAAGTTTTTACTAAGTTCTTACTCAAGTTTTTACTAAGTTCTTGTCAAGTTCTTACTCAAGTTCTTGTCAAGTTCTTGTCAAGTTCTTACTCAAGTTCTTGTCAAGTTCTTACTCAAGTTCTTGTTAAGTTCCTACCTAAGTTCTTACTCAAGTTCCTACCTAAGTTCTTGTCAAGTTCTTACTAAGTTCTTGTTAAGTTTTTACTCAAGTTCTTGTTAAGTTCCTACCTAAGTTCTTACTCAAGTTCCTACCTAAGTTCTTGTTAAGTTCCTACCCAAGTTCTTACTCAAGTTTAATTACTAGATTTTTATTTTATTCTGCATCAAAATAAAATGAACTGTGATGAATTGCTGATGCAGACTGCTACAGATATTGAAATCTGTGACAGTAGGACTATACCTGATAAAAAAGAAAGATTGTATTCACTTGCTGTTTGTGGAAAAACAAAACACTACCTTGGGCAGCAGTTAACTGTGGAAGAAGTACAACATCTTTCCTCAGAAGATATAGAAAAGTATCATGGACGGTATGAATCAGTGCTTGGTTCTAAGATGGTTAGAAGTATTGGACAGACTGTTATAGGTTTGTACACAAAGATTTTTGGACATTTTACACCTCTCGACTCGGAGGAAGACTTAACACATGATCTAACTCATGACCCTGTTGTTTCCAAGTCCCTCGAATCTCTTGCCTGTGGCCTGTATTATCGATTTGGTGCTTTATTAGTACCATTTGTTGCTGGATTAATTACTTTCAAACACATTAATTTTCAGAATAAAAAAGATGACAGATCAGTTGAAGCAGACAGTGGAGCAGACGAAAATACCAGAAGTGAACACAGTGACAAAGAAACCTGGTAGAGTAGAAGCAGGAAAAAAACTAGCCGAATGGAACAGACAAAAAAAGTTAAATCAAAAGGCAAAGCAGAACATTATGTCTGAAGTTGAGCAGACACCAAACATTCCTGAAGTGACTAAGGTCACACAAACTGATCAAGAATTAAAATCTTCATTTCTATCATACAGAAAAGTAGCTGTAGCAGCTGTTGTTGGAGGAGGTGGATACTTGCTTTACAAACTTTGGCAAGGCAAATATAAAGTGTCAGAAAGACCAAAATCAGAAAGACCAAAATCAGAAACACCACAACCAACAAACAAAGCAGTACAAACAATAACAAAGCCCACAGTAGTACCTGCAGTGGATTCATTTCATATGGAATAATTTTAATATTTTAATTTTGATAACATAAAAATGAGTTCTGAAAAGACAATAGTTAATCTAGTTTATCACGCTGCAGTGATTGGAGGCTTGAGTGTAGGTTACACAATGCTGGGTAAAAGTCTCATCAGAATGAAACCAGCCGACTTGGGAAAGTTAGACTTCGAAGACGGTGCTAAACTAATTGGTGTTGTGACAGCTTCCTTTGCAACAAAAGACTTTTTGGTGAAGCAAGGAATTATTCCAGAAAATATAAACATGTAAGACAATAAAATGGCTAGCTTGGTTATGATGGTGGGAGGTGCGATTGTAAATGCGCTTGCATTTTCTGGCAGCAACTATTTGTTTTCTAAACTGCAAAATGGTGAAGAGAGGGAAAGGCACAACAAAGCCATGGAACAACTGGCGAAAGCACAGGATGAATACGAGAAGAAACGAATTGCGCAGTTAGACTTTATGAATGATAAACTCAGGCAGCAAGGACATGCAAACAAAACCTTTGCCAATGTTGATGCAGCCATTCAAGAATACTATCTTGTAACTGGAAAGAAAATGAAGACAAGTGCTCCTCCAAAACTGGGTGACTTTTATCAGCCTTCAGAAGAGCAGAAGGTGGGCGAGATTGTTTTCATTGTTATTGGTATGGCTGTTGTTTACTTTATTGCGCGTGCTGTCAAATCTTAATATTCTGTCATTTAAAAAACCATGAGTGATGCTTTGTTATCTAAAATATATTATTCCCCAAAAGGATACTGGAAAGGAAGAACTGCTATTGACAAGCTCAGTGACGCAGCAGGTGTTTCTCAAGATATAGCAAAGAAATGGTTGTCAAAGCAGGCAGTTTGGCAGATCTATTTACCTGCACCAAGAAAAATTACACGACCACACTTTGTTAACATTAAACCGAATGACACTCATCAAATAGACCTGCTGTATTTACCGCATGACACAGTCAGAAGGAAGAAATATAAGTATGCACTGACTGTAGTTGATGTTGCAACAAGATACAAAGATGCTGAACCGTTGACAGAGAAAAGTGCTATAGCTACAGCTGTTGCCCTGCAAGAAATTTACAGACGTGGACCACTAAAGTATCCCAGAATGATTCAGTGCGATGATGGTAAGGAGTTTAAAGGAGCTGTCAACCAGCTTCTTTTAAAACATCATGTTACAGTGAAGAGAGGTATTCCAGGAAACCACAGGTCACAGGCTATTGTTGAGAGCTTTAACAAACAGTTGGCAGAAAAACTGTTTTCATATCAGTACCATCAGGAATTTTTGGACACAGAAAGTAAATTGCGTAACACTGAATGGGTCAAAAGATTACCATCAGTACTTAGAGCAATGAATCTGGAGGTATTTAAAGCTACAGGGTTAAGACCAGTTGATGCAATCAAACAGAAAACAATACCTGTTGCTCCAAAGTCAACAACACCAGTGGCATTACTACCTTTCAATCAGAAAGTCAGATATTTATATGCACCCGGTGAAGCTGAGGGTGACAGCAGGAAGCGTGCAACGGATCCAATCTGGAGTATTGACATTCATGAAATCAAGAGAGTAGTAGAGACAAATCCACCTATATATTACTTGAGAGAACCAGCACCGCAAAGAGCCTTTGTAAAAGAGGAATTACAATTAGTTCCACGTGGTACAAATGTTAAATGATTTTTTATTTCAGATTTTATAGTGTTAACAAAAATGGAAGCTCTGAGAAAGAATTCTAAGCAACTTCATTTTTTTAATTTATATTTTTATTTTGAGTTATAAAATCAAACTCACAGCGATGGAAGACTCTGTATTAGAATCTTTATCGACAGTATTTGACACCGTTGAATTACAAGTAACGGATCCTCAAAATGTGCAGTCCAGTGTGCAAGACGCCATTGAACAAATTCCAAACAATTTGTTGATTGAACCTCCAGTAAAAGTGCAGATAGTCAGTTTGATAAAATACAAAACAGTCAGTGATGAGGTGCTAGAAGTTCATGTTTCAACCAGACAACTAGCACTTAATTCTATGGCAGAATTGAATGGAAACTGGGCAGATGAAATGATGAAACGGTTTGAGCAAGCTGCAGAGGATGCAAAGATGAAAGGATCCGGATGGTCAGAAGGTGAAATTCTAAAAATAGAATTGAAGCTAAGTAAATTTGCCCCCATCAGAGGTAGAAGTTACATACCTTTACCTCCTGCTCTTGTCAAAAAACGTGCTGTGCTGAACATAAAGAATGATGATGACAAATGTTTTATGTGGTGTGTTCTGGCAAGACTGTACAGTGTAAAGAAAAATGCAGAAAGAGTGTCTAACTATCATGCATACAGAAATAAACTAAACTTTACTGGTATTGAATTTCCTGTCAGCATTACAAGCATTGACAAATTTGAACAGCAAAACAAACCCATCACCGTAAATGTTTACACGTGGGATGAGGAAGATGAACTGAAACCAGTCAGAATATCAAAGAACTCACCAACGATTGGTGATTGTGATACTAACCATGTTGACATGTTACTAATGACTGATGGTGTAAAATATCATTACACTTTGATTCGTACAATGAGTAGACTGATGGCGAGCACAAGCAATCACAATAGTAAACAAGACTTTTGTAGGCGATGTCTCTTGCGTATTCCATCAATTCATGCAGCACTTATACACAAGCAACATTGTAAGAGCGTTGATGATGCGGTTGTGAAGTTAACAACACCACCGCCAGACAGCAAAGTGTATTTTAAGAATGTATGCAAACTACAGAAAAGTCCTTATGTTGTTTATGCTGACTTTGAATCTATCATTGTGCCATATGAAGGACCTTTACCAAAAGACCTACCTAAAACAGTAACTCTAAGTAATCATCAAGTCTGTTCATATGCATTTATTGTTGTTAGTTCAGATGGTAAACATTCTAAACCGCAATTGTACAGAGGACCTAATGCAGCAAAGAACTTCTTACAGCAAATGAACCAAGTGCGAAATGACTGCTCCAAACAACTGAATCTTTCAGACATTGTTATGAAACCTGAAGACCAAGAACAGTTTAACTCTACCACACAGTGTTGGATATGCGAACAAAGTCTAACACCAAACACAGACAATCCAATAGTAAGAGATCATGATCATGTAAGTGGGCAGTTCCGAGGAGCAGCACACAGCAAATGTAATCTACAATTAAAGTTTGATCCTAAGACTTGGAAGCTTCCAATCTTCTTCCATAACTTGCGCGGTTATGATTCACATCTGATCATGCAGGCAGTAACTGATGAATACAAAGCAAGATGCATTGCGCAGTCTTCAGAAAAGTACATGGCCTTTACTCTGAATAGTTTATACTTCTACGATTCTGCTCAACATCTGATGGGAACACTTGAGTCTTTATCTTCATCACTAACTGCTTTCCCAATCACATGTAAGTACTTTGACAGTGACTTAGTTAGAAAGGGAGTCTATCCATATGAATACATGGATTCGTGGGAGAGGTTTGATGAAGATGAGTTACCACCAAAGGATGCTTACTTCTCACGGCTGAAGGGTAAAGGTATAAGTGACGAAGACTATGAACACGCTAAGACTGCATGGAATAAATTAGGATGTAATACAATGGGTGATTATCATGATCAATATTTGTTGGCTGATGTTTGTTTACTTGCAGATATATTTGAGAATTACAGAAGAACATGTATGAAGCACTACAATCTAGATCCTTCACATTACATATCTGCACCAGGCATGAGCTGGGATGCATTTCTTAGATTTACAGGAGTAAAGATTGACTTGCTATCAGATCTACCTACACTTCAGATGATTGAAAATGGACTACGTGGAGGAATCAGTATGGCTTCACACAATTACTGCAAAGCCAACAACAAATACTTGGACGACTTTGATCCTATGAAACCTTCTAATTACATCATGTATCTAGATGCAAACAATTTGTATGGTTGGGCAATGTGTCAGACGCTTCCACTTCGGAACTTTAAGATCTATTCAGGACCATTTTCACAATGTGTTGTGCTGACAATATTAAAAGCAGGCCCAGACAGTCGAAAGGGATGGATACTAGAAGTTGACTTAGACTATCCACTATCACTTCATGATCTACATAATGATTATCCTTTAGCGGCTGAGAGGTTAAAAGTAAACCCAAGAGAACCTCCAAAGCTGGTGCCCAATCTGTTTCACAAAAAGAAGTATGTGTGTCACTACAGACTGTTACAGTTTTACATTAGACATGGATTGATTTTGAAGGCTGTTCATCGTATAATTTTATTTGATCAAGAACAGTTTATGAAACCTTACATCATGAAAAACACAGAACTGAGAACCAAAGCCGCTGATGCATCAGAGAAAGACTTTTTTAAACTGATGAACAACAGTTGCTTTGGTAAGACAATGGAAAACCCACACAAGAGAAAGGATGTTAGACTTGTTACAAGAGAAAATGAGGCCATCAAGCTGACATCCAAACCACAGTATCAAGACTTTAAATACTTTCATGAACAGCTGTATGGTATCTTAATGAAAAAACTTGTAGTCAAGCTTGACAAACCAGTATTCATAGGCTTTACTGTGCTAGAGTTGTCAAAACTGTTGATGCTTGAGTTTTTGTATGATTATTTGAAACCAAGATATCCCAAATCGAGAGTACTTTACACAGACACAGATTCATTCTTACTTGACATTCCAGCGGATGACATTTACAAAGATCTAGAAGCTGAAAGTCCTGCAGTAAAAGGAAAAGATTCTTTTTATGACACTTGCGACTACCCTAAAGAATCACCATTGCACTCAAATGTTAACAAGAAGGTTATTGGAAAGATGAAAGATGAAATGAATGGGAAGATAATTAAGGAGTATGTTGGATTGCGTGCAAAGATGTACAGTGTTGCAAGTGAGAAAGGGGTGGTTAAAAAAGCAAAGGGTGTAAGCAAACAGGTTGTAAAGTCGAGCATATCGCATGATAACTACAAGGAAGCACTGTTTCAGAAGCGAGTGTTTCACCATGACAACCCTAAGATCAGTTCCGCGCTTCATCAGATCAACACAACTATTGTAAACAAGAAATCTTTAGATGCTAATGACACAAAGCGCGTTTATTCATCACCAGAATATTCTTATGCAATTGGCCACTGGAGAACAAACGCAAATAGTCTGAGTGTGTAATAAGAATTTTTGTCAATCGGGAAAACCCGCTATGACAGCTTTGTTTTGACTGCAGCGGGGAGAGGAAGTTGCTTGCGTTTGGGAAGTGTTTGTGAAAGGGGAGTACTAGGCTTTGTTGAGTTTCAAAGCAGCCACCAAGTACACTTATCAAAAGCTTGAATAAAATAAACAAGTCAATTGAATAAGTTAACACTCGGCGGCCGCCCGAAGGCAGCCTTTGAAGCGAAGTGAAGCGTAGTGAAGCGTAGTGAAGCGAAGCGTTGAAACAGAGTGAAGCAAAAACAATAACACAGCTGAAGCAGGGTGTTGAAGCAGGATGATTAAGAAGACAGCCAAAGCAGGGCAGGCGCAGCAAACCGTACATGCATGATCGTTACTATATTTAGAATCACGTCATTACTATTTTTGAAACCGTACATGCATGATCGTTACTATATTTAGAATCACGTCATTACTATTTTTGAAACCGTACATGCATGATCGTTACTATATTTAGAATCACGTCATTACTATTTTTGAAACCGTACATGCATGATCGTTACTATATTTAGAATCACGTCATTACTATTTTTGAAACCGTACATGCATGATCGTTACTATATTTAAACACTTGTCTAACAGTGCAGGCGCAGTGTGATACTTCTGTTGTTGCGCACAAACAAGCACTGTAAGTCTAAGACTGGGACTGTTGGAGCTCTGATGTGACAGGAATATGCGGCGTTTCTGACCAGTACTCTCTGTACTCTTCGATCTGGAGCATCTCTTCGATTTGTTTAAGTTTGCCCATGATAAAACTGATTGGCAAACCAACAGTGGTAAATCGCGGAAATGCATAAAGCGATCTAGCAACGGCGCGTAGTCTACGCGCATGAACATCGGAATAGCCAGTTTTTGCTTTCAACCAGTCAGCCCACGTTTCTTTCATTCTCCCTTCTTTTCTTTGCTTCTCCTGCCATTGTTTGCACATAATCAAAAACTGTCCAAACTGAATGTAAATTAAGATTTGTTGTGCGTCCTGTCTTTTGAGATTTCTTATCCCTTTTTGCAGTCTTTCCACAATATCTTTTTCATTTTCTGCTTGAGCAAAATAAGCATTTGTGAAAGCTTCTGTGGATATAGCATGGCTAACATCTGCTTGGTTTGAAACGAGATAGTGATGTAAATCACTTGGCGTTGTTGGTTCTACTCTCTTTTTCTTTCCGTCTTTTTCTTTGAACAAATCTTCTATCTTCCTTTTTGGTTTTTTGGGCAGTCTCATTAATCCTTCTGTTTTAGCCTTAACTGCTATTAAGGCCATCTGCTCAAAATATTTTCTATTCTCTTCTAGTACATGCTGTTCTTCTTCTGTCCAAAATTCTGATGGTGTTGGCGCTGGTAGTGGGACATTACAAGCTTGTTCCATGTCAGGTAGAATTAAAGTTGTTGGCCGCCTAGAATAATCTAACAATTCTTGATGTCCTGAGCTAACCCTATAGATTCTTGAGACAGGCAAAACACTTTTCTCACAGAAAACACGTCTTCACACCACCACAGCACCAGGAAAAATGACAAACACACGCTGGCTCTTTGGAGAGCGTCTAAAAATAAAGTGGCTTAACCAGGTTGCAGGCCTGGCAAACACACGCTGGCTGTTTGGAGAGCGTCTAAAAATAAAGTGGCTTAACCAGGTTCTGGGTTACTGATTCCGACAGACCCGGCATTGGTTCAAAACAACCTTACTTTACTGTATTTTTTTTGTATGGATTTATGCAGTATTTTTCTGATTTTGTCGCATGTTTCATTTTAGTAAAAGTTTAGTCCAGAAGCCTATTTTGCGTTAATATTTAGGGTCTGTCGGAATCGGTGAGCCAGAACGTACATTCTCCCTTTCTCTTATGCGCCAGTAGAGCATGGTGCGTCAGTTCATTCCACTATGCACTCCGACAATAATTTAATATGTTTACGTGGCGTTATGACTGCTGTCAATGCCTGTGTTGTGTCCTAGCTCTCAGCGTCTGCATTATAGTGTTCTTGTTACTGGATGCTCGAGCTTGCCACTTGTTCTCTTCATTTCATTTAGAGTTGAACCGGGGGCCCGGTAGCTCAGTTGGTAGAGCACTGGACTTGTGATCCTAAGGACGCAGGTTCGAATCTGGGCCGGGACGGACACGGGTCCACTTTATGTGCAGACTCAGAGACGGTATCCATGTTCCGCTCCCGTGTCACTATTGTGGCACGTAAAAGACCTCGGTCATTCTGCCTTAAGTGCAGGTGGCTAATTACAACTAAACACGCAGACGCCTGGGTAGCGCGACTCTGTTGCTGCCAGATTTCCACTGGGAGGAAGTGACCCGAATTTCCCAGCGATGGGACAATAAAGTAATGAAAAATGAAAAACACCCACTTCAAAGACATTGATTGTGTATTGTTGTTTTCAGGAATCTGTTTGATAATCAATAACTTTGAGTTCGAACTGGTTGCCTTTTGTTGTTTTCAGGTATCTGTTTGATAATCAATAACTTTGAGTTCGAACTGGTTGCCTTTTCTTGTTTTCAGGTATCTGTTTGATAATCAATAACTTTAAATTCGAACGGTCTCACCGATTGGACACTGGGCCCGCCGACAAAGGTAAGTGTTTTGATCGGGATTTACATGAGGTATAAGTTTTGATGTTGTACGTTGGTTATTTCATAAGGTCTAGGGAAGGCCTTTTATCTTATATATATATATTTCTCAAACACAGCCTGTGGCCTCTTCATGTTGCACGCTGCCGATTGAGGTACAGGGAAGCCCTTCTGTTACATCTCTCTCTGGGGAGCGAACGTTTTGTTTTTTCTCTGATGAGGAGCAGAGTGATACGATGTTTATACGGAAACACGATGCTTGGGACTTTAATTACTGGTAACCAAACTCAGGAACAAGGAGTTTGTGAACATAACAAAATCATTTTGGTCTTGTTGTAATCGCATCTGGTGTAACACGAGACATTTACTCCCACGAGATATTTACTCCAGAGTAAAAATGTCGCACGAAAAGGTTACTCCCTTTACGAAAAAAGTACTCCCCCATAACACGAGAAAATTACTACCCATGACAGGTGTATTCCGAGCAAACATTTCGTACAAAAATGTTACCATCCTGACGAATAAATAACGAATAAATTACGCCAGGTGTACGCAACTTGTACTCCTTTGTCCTCTGTTAGTCCTGGTGGTGGAAGGGGTGGAGGGAGGGGTAGCGCGACATTCGTTTGCACAAGATCACATAATTATTGGCATTATCCCTTCGCCCGCATCCCATTTTAGCGTACGATTTTTTTAAATTTTGTGGAGGGAGTAATGTTTTGTTGCTTGGGGAGTTCTTTTCTCGTACGACAGTCAATGTTTTGTGGAGTAAACATTTCGTGTTACACCGGCGTAACGGGCAGGGAGAAAGTAAGTCAGTTAGTCAGTAAGTCAGTAAGTCAGTAAGTCAGTAAGTAAGTAAGTAAGTAAGTAAGTAAGTAAGTATGGGAATGTCGCTAAACCTGGAACAGTTAAGGAGAAACAGCCGTACCAGACAAAAAAATTATTATTGCAAAGCGTTTTTTATATTGTCACATACTAGACTCTATCAGTAAACAAACGAACAACATAAGATAAAACAAAAGTCACACAACTCATCAAACTGACCATTATAAAAAGTTCTGCATTTGTTCCAGGTTGGACGCATGGGTGTGTAAAGTGGAACACTGTGTTGTCAAACTCGGAACACATGCAAAAACACACTGACTGTCTTTCTAGCTCTGTCTGTGTCTCACACACACATATATACACCCACACACTCTCAATCACACGCACACAATTACACATTGCCACACACACAAGATAAATTCATACGTCATATCATTTTGATTTAGCCATCTTATTTAAATGTCTGTTTTCCACATAACATTGGATTTTTACCAAAGAAGTAGTAAATTTGATAACAATTAATGCCTCAAATGTGAAAAAATATATAAATAAGGGCTAGGTCTAAACAAATCGGATAACAAAAACTGTTCTTGTAAAACATGAAAAAAGAAGCTAAGACACGATTTTTCACTCAATGTCCTTTTGTTTTCTACTTTCAGTGCAGTCCTCGTGTGATCAATGTGTGTATACTGCTGGCACTGTATAATGGTCAAAGGGGTGTTGGTGCCACACAAGAAGCAGTACCCAGATATTTCGCAGCATAAAAGTCGTGACAGGAACACCAAATGTTCTTGATGCGCAACGCAAACCCATTTCCCCGTTTCCGACAGCCGACAACGCGCAGCCCATTTCTTCGGGTGCCACCGTCCAGGTCCCAAAATACTGTAAAACAAATCAATCAACCATTCAATAAAAGGTATAGAAGGAAAAATACAATAAAACTGAAAAGATAATTGAGTACGTGACTAAAACGGTTCTATGCTAAATGCCCCCCGGACAACTGCCCCCCTCCCCCCCCCCCCCCCCCCCCCGGAGAACAGTACTGCCCCCCGGACAACAGTACTGCCCCCTGGACATTTGCCCGCCTAGGACAATTGCCCCCCGTGACAATGAATTGCCCCCCATTCTTGTCTGTATGTTTAGCGAGTTATCAAGTGTTGTATTGTTGTCTAGAGGGTATTCATAGGTATTAATGGAAGTCTATAATTTGTTTTCTCAACGATATCTATATAATGCTTCCTGGTTTGAATACACACACACACACACACACACACACGCACACACACGCGCGCGCAAACACACACACACACACACACACACACACACACACACACATATACACACACACACTCACACACATTTAGACACATACACATAAATACTGCAAACACCCAGACAAAGACAAACTGACAGACATACACACAGACAAACCGACACAGACGCTTGCACGCCCACACTTACGCCCGCATTTACACCAGCAAACACACTCACACACACACACACACACACACACACACACACACACACACACACACACACACACACACACACACACACACACACACACACACACACACACTCTTATTGAAATGAACGGCTTTTGCAAAAACTTGCACGAAGAGTGGTGAGAAAAAAATTGGGGGGCAGGTGTACGGGGGGCAGTTATCCTCCCTCGGTGGGGGGGCAGGTGTCCGGGGGGCAATTGTCCTAGTAGGGCAATTATCCGGAGGGGGGGGGGGGGCAGTTGTCGGGGAACAATTATCCAGGGGGCAATTAGCCTGCCACGGACTAAAAACACCAGTGTTCACTTTATCGTTTGATGAGGGTAAGATGGAACAGAATGCGTCAAAGCTGGAACACTGTTCCATGTTTGCCTCTATATGTGTTCCAGCTTAGCCGCATGGCACCTGCATGGATTTCGACTTTAGCTGTAGGATACATGTGACGTTTCCAATCTTTTTTCCCCGTTCATAGTGTAACACATTGATGTAGGTTTGTAATAGCAATCAACATTTTATGTGAACGTATATAAATAAAGAGTAATAAAACGAATTCTAGACATTAGAAATAAGAAGAAGAAGGGAGAAAAGTTAAAAAAAACGTACATCTTCTTTGGTTTTGCTGCAGTTGCCATTTTTCTTTTTGCAATAACATCGGGAGGGGTCACTAGACATTTCTGCTAAAAAAAAATTCATGAATTGCTTCCCGTTGACCGCATATTGAGGTGTTCCAAGTTAGCCGACTGTTCCGGGATTGGCGACTTTCCCTTAAGCAATCGCATTTCTTCTTTTGCAATCGCATGAATACAAACAAGGTTGGTGACATACTGAGTTCACAATAACATTGACAGGTCTCCATTTGAAACTTCACGGTTATCATGGTCGATTGACGTTCTCCAAACACAAATTTAAGCCCGACAGAGCGAATAAGGCTTTGGTCGGGTGTCAGTAGACCATGATAACCACAACGTTTCAAATGTAAGGCTATCAATGTGTAACTAACTCAAGTAACCACCGAGCATGACGGTTATGGCAGAGTTATTTCAGAACAAAATAGTATTACATTATTTACGTTTATATTGTTTATATGTTCTTCAAACGTGTGTGTGTGTGTGTGTGTGTGTGTGTATTTGTGTGTGTGTGTGTGTGTGTGTGTGTGTGTGTGTGTGTGTGTGTGTGTGTGTGTGTGTGTGTGTGTGTGTGTGTGTGTGTGTGTGTGTGTGTGTGTGTGTGTGTGTGTGCAACGAATATTTCAGAAAACCTAACTCGCACGTTCAAGAATATGGACTTCGAAGTGAGATATTTTGAAAATCAAACGTGCGCGCAGATGAAAACACGGATGGAAAGTATACAAAAAGAAGTCCATAAAAACTACGACTGCTTTGTCTGCTGCATAAGTTCCCATGGAAACAAGACAGGAGTCTGCGGAGCTGACGATCACACCGTGAATATCAGTGAACTCCAGGAGTACGTCTTCTCAACCCAGTGTCCCTCCCTGGCTGGAAAACCCAAAGTCTTCTTTGTTGATGCCTGCCGAGGAGGGGAGGGCCAAAAAGGTATTCTTCTTATTATTATTATTATCGTCATTATTATCATCTTACCAGTTAATGAGACATCACATTGCGTTCTGCGACTGATAGAGCAAATCAAAAAAATGAATAATTCAACGAAGGGCGTAGTTTCAGGCCTGGCAAATTTACACCAGTAGCAAATGAAACTATGGAAATGTTTGCATCAACTTTGTGTCTGTAGTCATGCGAAGTCATGATTGTTTTGGACGTAAGCAAACAGTCCTATTACGGTTTTTAAGACTCTTTCCAAACACGTGCATAACATCTGAACTAATTTCTGTCACAATCCGAAATTTTACTCGAAGTACGTCCAGTATCTTCTTCTTCTTCTGCGTTCGTGGGCTGAAACTCCCACGTTCACTCGTGTTTTTGCACGAGTGGAATTTTACGTGTATGACCGTTTTTACCCCGCCATTTAGGCAGCCATACGCCGCTTTCGGAGGAAGCATGCTGGGTATTTTCGTGTTTCTATAACCCACCGAACTCTGACATGGATTACAGGATATTTTACGTGCGCACTTGGTCTTGTGCTTGCGTGTACACACGGGGGTGTTCGGACACCGAGGAGAGTCTGCACACGTCTAGTATAAAGGCATAATATCCTAAAGGTTTTAAAGCAATCCGCCAAGTCATTGCTGAACACAGTGCTTGGTAGATATCTAATTTGACTTTATCCCCGAGTACGCTAATACTAGGGCTCAGCAGACTTTAATTGTGTGTGTGTGTGTGTATGTGTGTGTGTGTGTGTGTGTGTGTGTGTGTGTGTGTGTGTGTGTGTGTGTGTGTGTGTGTGTGTGTGTGTGTGTGTGTGTGTGTGTGTGTGTCTGTGTGTCTGTCTCGACTTAACAGCTTATTGCTGGGAAACTACTGGGCGCAGTTCGTTCAAAAGTTGATACACTAACTTGATAATAGGTCCGATTGATCGTATTAAAACTTCATAATGTTACCTGGGACCTAAATGCCAAATAAACCACAAAAACGACTTGTCGGTGAGAGGAAAGCTTGTGGGAGGAAGTAGACATTCCGTAGTTTCCAAGTCTATGGATAAAGCTCGCGTAAGAAGATTACGTCACGGTCGAAAGTCTTTGACGTCAATTAATACATCATGACGTCATGCCTCCTTGTAGTCTTTTTGCTCTCGAGTGGTGTGTGTGTGTTCATTTTGTGCACATGTGTTAGTGTTACTGTTTGTGTGTGGGTGGGTGTGTGTGTGTGTGTGTGTGTGCGTGCGTGTGTGTGTGTGTGTATGTGTGGGTGTGTGTGCGCATACGTGCATGCGTCTGTACTCGTGTGTGTGTGTATGTATGTGTGCGTGTGTGTGTGTGTGTGTGTGTGTGTGTGTGTGTGTGTGTGTGTGTGTAAGAAAAAGATAAAGAGAGAGAGAGAGAGAGGGGGGGAGTGAGGGAGAGAGAGTGTGTGTGTGTGAATGTGTGTGTGCATGAGTTTGTGTGTGTATGAGTGTGTATATGTGTTTGTTTGTAAAGCACATCCTCGGCTCGCATGTAATGCATTTATATAGCAAAGGTAATACATGTAATTCACACAGACCAATCACTTGGTCTTAAACGTGCACAAGACAAAAACTTTCATACTGGTGGAGCGAACCAGTCTGAAGAGTACTCGGGTCCAGCGCGAACGTTTTTTATCCTCGAAGTAGCCAAAATGTGCCTATCATGATTTTTCGTCGATTTTTAATTGATCGCTTCTGTTTTTGTCACGGCGATTTTGGGGTAAACTGTCTTTGTTTGCTGGTTCCGGTGATCCCTGTAAAAGAAATCTTTAATCCGAAATGTGTGACAGGTAGTCATTTGGACGACATAGCATAGCATAGACAGTTTGAGCTAAATGACTCCAGGAATAATGCTTTAATTTGGGTGGAAAGTTTGTCGCAATAACGAAGTTTATGTATGGATGGATGGATAGATGAATTGATGTGTGCATGTATGTTTTGATTCTCAGAACATGGCATATCAAATAACCAAAACCATTCTCAGAACATGACAACTTTACGAATTATACGCATTCATATTGAACACAATATCATTTTGCATGAGTAATTTATTCAGATGAAATCAATACTCTATGCGGATTCAAACATTCATTGAACTCTTGATTTTTGCCTGTGCCAAAATGAACATTTTTCTTTGCAACAATTTTTTTTATTGTTGTTGAATAGGTCATTGTCTGGCGCGATCAGGGGCTCCAGCCAGAGGTGTGGTGATCACAGACAAACGGGACTTTCTCCTGTCCTTTGCTACCACCCCAGACAACGTGTCATATTGTAATCCAGACTCAAAAAAAGGCTCAGTATACTTCTATCACCTCACCAGATTACTGGAACATTACGCGAACAGGTTGGTTACCATAAATAGAGATGTTTAACTCTCTCACTCTTTATCAAACGTAACGTTAAGGTTTCCTCAGACGTTTTTGATGTTGGAGCTTTGATAATTAAGAACACTTTAGGGTTTGGTGATCGTCCAAAAGGGACCTAAGACTGAGTAATCCAAGTCAAAAAGAAAATGTCACAGTGGGGTCAAGTTTGGGTCATGTAAACTTTACATTGAGGTTTTCTCTGATGGTTTAAAGCTGGAGATTTGATACTTTACATGATCTTAGGGTTCAATGGCCTCTCAACTGTAGACTCGTTCCCAAGGGTACGACAGACATAACCTGCTCGAAGCACAACCATACTAATACACTCGAACTCGTAGTTCATTTTGACTGCCTGTTTATTCGTACTGTCTCACTCCGGTAGGTGGCATTGGCGAGTACACATGTAAGGGAGACAATTCCCCAATCACATCAGTAATGTGTCGTCTGCTATGCTACATTCCCTTTCTTTCTTCAAACATTTGAACAGTTAATAAACTCAAAATTTTAACCTTGTCCACTTGACTACGAACTGTAAATACATTTGTTTAAACATTTAAACTGTTGCATAACACTCAATAGCCATACTGAACATGACTGTCAAACTTTAAACATTTAAACTGTTGCATAACACTCAATAGCCATACTGAACATGACTGTCAAACTTTAAACATTTAAACTGTTGCATAACACTCAATAGCCATACTGAACATGACTGTCAAACTTTAAACATTTAAACTGTTGCATAACACTCAATAGCCATACTGAACATGACTGTCAAACTTTAAACATTTAAACTGTTGCATAACACTCAATAGCCATACTGAACATTACTGTCAAACTTTAAACATTTAAACTGTTGCATAATACGCAATAGCCATACTGAACATGACTGTCAAACTTTAAACATTTAAACTGTTGCATAACACTCAATAGCCATACTGAACATTACTGTCAAACTTTAAACATTTAAACTGTTGCATAATACGCAATAGCCATACTGAACATGACTGTCAAACTTTAAACATTTAAACTGTTGCATAACACTCAATAGCCATACTGAACATGACTGTCAAACTTTAAACATTTAAACTGTTGCATAACACTCAATAGCCATACTGAACATGACTGTCAAACTTTAAACATTTAAACTGTTGCATAACACTCAATAGCCATACTGAACATTACTGTCAAACTTTAAACATTTAAACTGTTGCATAACACTCAATAGCCATACTGAACATGACTGTCAAACTTTAAACATTTAAACTGTTGCATAACACTCAATAGCCATACTGAACATTACTGTCAAACTTTAAACATTTAAACTGTTGCATAACACTCAATAGCCATACTGAACATTACTGTCAAACTTTAAACATTTAAACTGTTGCATAACACTCAATAGCCATACTGAACATGACTGTCAAACTTTAAACATTTAAACTGTTGCATAACACTCAATAGCCATACTGAACATGACTGTCAAACTTTAAACATTTAAACTGTTGCATAACACTCAATAGCCATACTGAACATGACTGTCAAACTTTAAACATATCAACATTTTGTTCAACCTTAACAAGAGCATTTCCAAACATTTGCATGATGCAAAATTACATGTTTCCCACAATGTAATCCTTCAACTTCTCATGTGGTTTTCTGATTCTGGTGGACTGTCTGAGCGGTTGTGGACAAACTGTTTGGTCATGTGTCTGCGTGTTTGTCTGTGTGTTTGTCTGCGTGTCCGGAACGTTCGCGTTGTCTGTATGTTCGTTTGTCTGTTTGCTGTGAACATATTTCTTGGTGTGTGCGACGTTCCTCTTGTACTGAACACCGGTTGGTGATTCGACAAGAAGTTGAGAACCAGTTTTGTCTACCACCTTGTATGGTTCCGGCTCAAAAGTGGTTGACAACTTGTCCTGTCTTTTCTGCTGAAGCAACACGTCATCACCCACATCTATCTTTGTTTCTGTTGCACGGCGCTTATCATCGGCATACTGTTTCCCTATTTCTTTCCGGATTTTGTCGCGGTCACCGATGTTTTCATCAAGTTCGGCCTTGACGATGGAATCAATGTCTGGAAGTTTTGTCCGAAGTTTTCGCTTGAAAAGCAGTTCTGCTGGACTAACTCCAGTAGTCTGATGTGGTGTGGTTCTGTATGACAACAGAAATGTGTTCAGTTCTTTTTTCTAGTCTTTGCCTTCGGAGTGTGCTATTTTGATCGCTTTCATCAATGGTCGGTTTTGGCGTTCTACCTCACCATTGGCCTGTGGCCACAATGGCGTTGTGTGCCTGTGCATAATTCCGTGTGTAGTCATGAATTCTTTGAATTCGGTGGAAATGAACTGGGGACCATTGTCCGATTTCAGGGAAAATGGTAGCCCATGTGTTGTGAACATTGTTTCCAGACACTCCACAATTTTTTCTGCTTTTGTATTTCTCAGGACTGCGGTCTTGAAATACCGGCTATAGTAGTCTACTACTACTAGAATCGACTCTCCACTTGGCAACGGACCAAGCAAGTCAACTGCCAAGTCTTCCCATGGACCATCTGGGAATGTGGTTCGAACCATCGGTTCCGGCTTTGACGGCATTCCGACAATTTGACATTCGTGACAAGAACGTACACATTTTTCAACATCTTTGTCAAGACCGGGCCACCACACTTTGGTTCGAATTCTTTCTTTTGTTTTCACCACCCCTTGGTGTCCCTCGCGTGCTATTTCAACAACGCGTTCTTTCAGTGCTTTCGGAATCACAATGCGTGTGCCACGTAGAACAAGTTTCCCAAGGCTGGTCAACTCATCTTTCAGACCCGCTCCCAAGGGTACGACACGGACAGACATAACCTGCTCGAAGCACAACCATACTAATACACTCGAACTCGTAGTTCATTTTGACTGCCTGTTTATTCGTACTGTCTCACTCCGGTAGGTGGCATTGGCGAGTGCACATGTAAGGGAGACAATTCCCCAATCACATCAGTAATGTGTCGTCTGCTATGCTACATCAACTTGACTAAAGTCTGGTCGACCCTTGTCAAATGTCAAGGTCACTCTGGTGACGACTTCGGGTCATGAAATGGAAACTTCTTCTTTTTCTTCTTCTTCTTCAACGTTCGACAGTTGTGTCCCTCATAATAATAGGCCTGCTGATCGTATCAACTCGCAGTTCGGCGAGGGTCTTCCACAGTTCCCCAAAGTTTTGCGTCGGGAATTGTCTCTTCTGGCCATGACAGTGAAACAACATATTTTTGTTTAAACTTATTTTTAGTAAGAGCTTTGACATTTCACTTATTCCCCCCTCTGCTTCTTTACCTCTGTAAACTTGTAGGGGTAGTTATTTTTCGATAATGACCCAGCAACCAAACAAATAACGACCCAGCAACAGCCTGAATCCTCGATAGTGCAATGGGTTGAGAGGTTGTTCTGTTTCGGTACTACTTTTTGCGACTGAAAAGTTCCGAACGCTCTAATGTACGAAGTATACATCTCTGGAGCAAACAATACAAACATACCGCATTTAAATTAACAACTACAGGCCTGAACACATGAATCTCCATATAAAATCCATGAGTTCGGTTGTTTTCTGAATCCAGATCTGCCGTGCTCAAACCGTTCATCACAAGCAATTTCCCAAGGCAAGTAACTCATACTTTGTCTAGCGACAAGAGTAGTTCCCCTTCTTTTCACTCAGTTCCTTCGACAACAGACTGCAATCCGACGGTCAGTTTTCAACAATATTTCATTTAATAAACAGATCACACGCAACCAAATGCACACATCTCATCAATTTAAACAACATAAAGGGGTTTCATACACTATTTTCCCCAGAAAACTTAACTTCATACAGTTTTTAACGTTGGAACACGGGTGCAAAAGTTCGTCTGCTAGTCCCATTTGACGAAAAAACATTATCCTAAGCGATACCAAAACATATACAGAACACACAATATCTGCCTTTGCCGCCACAGCAGAATAACAGCATATCTGTGTACTTGATTTTAGCCCAAAATAGGAAAACTGACAAGAAGTGTTAACAGAATGGAATGATTTGCACGGAACTATACAACCGCGCATTAATCGATCGCCTGCGCAGGTTGACTGGTTGAGAGAATAGGATTCGATCAAACTTTCGCAAAAAAACTCCTCTTTTCTTTGAATAACTGAAGAAAGGAGGAATAAAGAGGTTACACACCTCAAAGCGAGCTTTTTCATGATCCGCGAACTTCGACCATTATTTTCAATAATCACTGAGACTCGGCATGTAACCTCTACATACTCCCATGGTTAATGGATTTTAAACAAAACACAAGTCATGTTGACCTGCCTTATGTTTCAAGGTTACAATGGGATCATATTTTAGTAAAATAGTAAAACAAACTATTCCAAAGCATAACATTGCTATTTTCTTCAATGTTATAGGGCCAGATTTCGTGGTTTATTTTACCCCTGAGCCATCGTGGACCCGTGTCACACACTTTCCCTTTTTTCACAATTTCGTCGTCAGTTTGTGATATGATGTCAATGCGACTCGCTGTTTGTACCTCTGAATCTAAAATGCAACAAACGACTGCGATTCACACGAACTAATCGGAGGCGGTTGGCTTGAAAGAAGCAAGCGATATGCAGAACATTCGTCTGCTTGGAGAAACACGATCTTGTGTGTCCTGACACCTGCTTCCGGACTCCCTTGTTTAAAACTTTCAAAACTTCGAGTTGTACTGATCATGTCTTGATGAAAACATAATTATTTTATGATTTAACAATGTTTGTGTAACAAGCTGTCAATTTATTATTTAGCGCCAAAATGAGGCTTCCGATTGTGTTCATAGACAATCCGTTCTGACTGCACGAAATACATTCTTTGAAAAACGTTCGCTCTTTACGGAGGGCACCTAGAATTTTCTCAAGCGGTGAGTGTTTAAACGAAAGGGTGTTTGTACTGTGTGTAAAAGCCTGACAGTGTCCTGGCCGGAAACAAATGGTTTACGGGAAGCTGTGTGTGCCTTTAAATGTAGCAGCGTAAGATTAAATGTAGCAGTGTTAGATTAAATGTAGCATCGTGGACAAAAACTATCATCCTTGAGCGAGCTGTGAAGCAAAAGGTAATCTGTAAAACTGAATGGAATCCATGTCATAAAGTTGAATGAAGTTGTAGCCAACAATTGTCAATCTTGCCAGAACCGCAATCAACGGTACCGGGGTAAAGGCGGAACTTACATTGTTACACTAAACACCACTTGTATGAAAAGAGAACTGTTACTAAGAAAACTTTAGCACGCTTACAATTTGCTTTTCCTCTTACTTATTGTGATTGTTACTATGTTAACTCCATCATGACACCGCCACAAACAACACCTAAGTCAACCCAAACACAGACATATGTAAGACAATAACCAACATTAAAGATGCAAGATTTTGTCCATTGTAGAAAACCACATACAATTGATAAATATATAAAACGCCAATGAAGAAGGACGCTCAGCTGTAGAGAGAAAGAAAGAAAGAAGAGAAAAGGAAGAAGAAAAAAAGAATAAAAAAAAAAAAAAAAAAATTAGGGTTTCATTCTTTTCATTTATTTTTCAGCTTGAAGCGGACTGCATGCAACTGAGGCACAAAAAAAAGAAAGAAAAAAAAAAGAAAAGAAAAAAAAAAAAGAACCGCAATCAACCTCCAACAATCGAGTTTCTGAATATAACACGATCTAAAAGTCGCAAAATCCATTGTGACAGCTTGCATTTCTGTTTGATAAGTGTGTTAAAAAGGCAAGCAACTTTAAGTTGTGGGTTTGCAAGGTTGTAAAGACTTTATTACAGATGCCTGGTAGAAACTTGTTTTCAGAGTGTGTACAGCAACTTGTACGTGTAAAGTCTAACCAGAGACCTCCGTTACACCATACATACACGTGTACAGAAAGGATTTATTTATCTCATGTGTGTTCTTTGGTATTATTATACAGTTAGGACAAAACATGTTTATTTGCAGCAAAACCATCATGCACATATTACACAAGTTGAATGAAGCATTGACTGTAGAATCCACAGCACATATTCTACAGACAGCTCAATATGAATCGACACTCGCGAAGGAACTTCGCTTTTATTGTCCAGGTGGGTGTTTCACGCTTTGTGTGTATGTATTTATGTATGAGTGCTTTTGACAGTATTTCACACTGATTGTTTATGCATGTGTTATTGAGTCTTTGGGGACAAACCCAGTCCCTTTTAATTGGTTCACTGTTGTTGGGTCGTCATCTCAAATTGATTGGACCTGAACGATTCAGTCTTCTATTATAAGATTCTATTGGTTACCCCTACCTTGCTCTGGAAGCCTTCCTTCCACCACGATGGGTCTACTTCTGCTGCTCGTCTCTCTCGGTCTATCTGAATATTACAGTCAATCTCCCAATCTGTATTAGTTTCTGAACAAGAGTTTTAAAAGGTTGTGAAGCTGTGGCAGTACAAGCTATATATAGATTAGCTTCGCACTGAGCCAGACATTTTTTTTTGAAAGAACGTGAATTGGAAACTATTATTATTATTCACTCTTTTTCTTTTTCAGTGCAAGCAATGGTGAGTGCATTCCTTCCGATATAAGCGTGAAACAACGAACATGAGAGCGAGAGCGAGAGAGAGAAAGAAGAGAAAAAGAAAGAGAGAGAGAGAGAAAGAAAGAAAGAGAGAGAGAGAAGAGAAAGAGAGATAGAGAGAGAGAGAAAGAGAGAAAGAGAAAGAGAGAGAGAGAGAAAGAGAGAGAGAAAGAGAGAGAGAGAGAGAGAAAGAGAGAGAGAGAGAGAGAGAGAGAGAGAGAGAGAAAGAGAGAAAGAGAGAGAGAGAGACAGAGAGGGGACGGAGGGGGAGAGTCAGCGGACAGACAGACAGAATGGCAGATACGCAGGCGCAGGCAGATAGAGACAGATAGACAGACAGAGGAAGGCAGACAGACAGGTCGTTGTTCAAAGTTCTATTCCCATTGAATCGAACAAAACTACCAGAAGACAGTCTTAAACTAAATTGTCGACCCATTTCTCTTTAGAGTTGCATTGGTAAGGTGTTCTGAATATGTTCAGCCTCGAGTTGTTCAATATTTAATGGTAAACAGTATTGTTTCGCTCTACCAGTCGGAATGTATTCATTTTTTAAATTTTTTTTATAATGGTTTGTGTAGATTTTTGAACGATAATATTTCAAACCAAGCTGTATTTCTGACATTCCCAAAGCGTTTGATAACATTTGACAGGAAGGCCTCTTCGGCAAGTTAGAAGTATTCGGAATGCGCGGCCATCTTCTAATCTGGTTTCGAGATTAACTCTCGGGATGAACGCAGGCAGTTGTTTTAAAGAGATCGGACACCGATTGACGAAACAAATTGATTTCGCAAATATTTTGTGTGTGATATTTTCAGAGTGTGATAAAACAAGTATAACAAAAATGAGAGAAATCAATCGGACAGATTTTATTCTACAATCTTTTGAAAATGATGACATGCCAAGATTCAGATAAACGACGGTTGGGTAGTTGAATGGGGTTTCTGCCCGATCACTTAAAACCAAATGACCTATTATGGAGGTGATATTAATTCCTGGTTTACATGTGTTGTAATGATGTGTTTCTATTTGAATTATGGTAACTTGCCTTTCCGATATGGCTGGAAACAGTGTTATTATGTCACGTTTTCGTTGGCTAAAATTGTATCAATTTCTCAATTCGCATGAAGATATTTCCTGAAGCATCTTTTAGATTTGGGGGTAGACCAAAAATCAGACATAAAATAATTATGAACAGTGCTTTATTTTGAAAG
>NC_090258.1:41737936-41795436 GCF_037325665.1 Littorina saxatilis
ACTGTGTGTAACAAGGGGAAGGAAAACTCGAACATCAGCATAGCGTGTGCATGGGTTTATTCATCACCTCACACCTCAGAGCAGAAAATAAACCAATAAACAGGCGGTCATGGGTCGCCTCACATCATCAGCTGGTACCGGTAGGCATCAGCTTACATACGGTCCGGGAATCAGATCAAACTGATGAAACGCAGCCAGAAGATAAAACAAAAATGTTGTCACTGGTTCAAGATGGCACAGTGCGTAAATGGACAGTTCTAGAGCAGTACCGGACTGACTGCAGCTAAGATGATAGGGCGATACAAGTAGTGCGCTGACCACACGCTGAAAACTCAACTTACACAATAAGTTGCTAAGAAAAACTTGCCTACAGCATACTTTTTAAACAATTTCCTAATTAAAAATGCAATTTGCCTACACAAAGAGTCTACAAGATTATGTTGCAAAATGGTCGTCTTAAAATCCCTACACCGATTCAAATGTCAGCTATGCATCGTTCGCTGGACCAATGAGACTGGGTAATTAGGTCAGCCTCTGAAGAGGTCAGTCTTTGTGAATCAGGGGAGCTAACTTACTAGCCGAAACGGTAAGCAAAGTAAGGTAGCAGACGACGCAATAGCAAGTTGTGAACAATAACTAAGTTCAACTTTGCCTGTTCACATGTGCATCCTCAAACCTGACATATTCATCCCAACATTTTATGAACTCAAAAACACAGAAAGTTGCTTTCACACGCCAGCTTTGATTGCCAGTGGTTATCCAAACGGAACTCGTGTAGTTATCAGCACGCAACTCGTGTTTCAATGCATGGCTCCCTGTGTTGATTGTGCACTTATTTTCTCACTACCAAAATGATGACAAAAACGATGTTTAGTGGTTTGTTGTCAGACCAGCTTGTTGTGTCTGTCCTTCGGCCTTGGTCAATAAATATGAAACAAAAGACGATATGCTCCCCCTCGGACCGACACAAAAGCTGGTCTGTCAACAACCCATCAAACATCTTATATTGTGTTTTCAGCGTAGCAATAGGGCCCGATATTTAGAAGAGACAAGTATAATGCCGACGAGTCGAAGACCAGTCGCGTTATACTTGTTCGAGTCTAAATATCGGACCCTATTGCTACGATGAAAACACAATAGCGTTTATATCGCATATTCTGTGTCAAAATCATGTTTTTGTCAGCAACAAGTACTAGAATGGTCCATGTCGTTGATTGCAGACGACGGTTATAGTGCGCATATCCCTTTGCGCATGAAGCCACGGAAATAACCGAACATTGAAAAACCCACGGACATGTATTACGAGAAGAATGGAGATAACCGGGTGTTTAGCATTACGTCAATATGCTAGGAATCATATGACGTCATGGCGTGTCATGCTTGCCTACTATATTCTGTCTGGAACTTCTGTGTAGATAGAGACATTTGGGTGACAACTGCGTACATACCTGGTGTAGAGAATGTCGAAGCTGATGAAGAATCTAGAAAACTGAATTTAGATGCTGAGTGGAAGTTAAATTCGAATTTACTCTCCCACGCTCTTCAAATACTTGAGTTTGAGCCAGAGATGGATTTGTTTGCTTCCCGAATTAATCGTCAGTACCCCAGATACGAAGCATATCGGCCGGATCCAGAAGCGGTTAGTGTCAATGCACTTAGCATGTCGTGGTATGATTTGCGATTGTATGCTTTTCCACCTTTTTATATTTAGTCAAGTTTTGACTAAATATTTTAACATCGAGGGGGAATCAAAACGAGGGTCGTGGTGTATATGTGTGTGTGTGTGTGTGTGTCTGTGTGTGTGTCTGTGTGTGTGTGTAGAGCGATTCAGACTAAACTACTGGACCGATCTTTATGAAATTTGACATGAGAGTTCCTGGGTATGAAATCCCCATACGTTTTTTTCATTTTTTTGATAAATGTCTTTGATGACGTCATATCCGGCTTTTCGTGAAAGTTGAGGCGGCACTGTCACGCCCTCATTTTTCAACCAAATTGGTTGAAATTTTGGTCAAGTAATCTTCGACGAAGCCCGGGGTTCGGTATTGCATTTCAGCTTGGTGGCTTAAAAATTAATTAATGACTTTGGTCATTAAAAATCTGAAAATTGTAAAAAAAAATAAAAATTTATAAAACGATCCAAATTTACGTTTATCTTATTCTCCATCATTTGCTGATTCCAAAAACATATAAATATGTTATATTCGGATTAAAAACAAGCTCTGAAAATTAAATATATAAAAATTATTATCAAAATTAAATTGTCCAAATCAATTTAAAAACACTTTCATCTTATTCCTTGTCGGTTCCTGATTCCAAAAACATATAGATATGATATGTTTGGATTAAAAACACGCTCAGAAAGTTAAAACAAAGAGAGGTACAGAAAAGCGTGCTATCCTTCTTAGCGCAACTACTACCCCGCTCTTCTTGTCAATTTCACTGCCTTTGCCATGAGCGGTGGACTGACGATGCTACGAGTATACGGTCTTGCTGAAAAATGGCAGCTACTTGACTAAATATTGTATTTTCGCCTTACGCGACTTGTTATATTTAGTCAAGTTATGACTAAATATTTTAACATCGAGGGGGGAATCGAGACGAGGGTCGTGGTGTATGTGTGTGTGTGTGTGTGTGTGTGTGTCTGTGTGTGTGTGTAGAGCGATTCAGACCAAACTACTGGACCGATCTTTATGAAATTTGACATGAGAGTTCCTGGGTATGAAATCCCCGAACGTTTTTTTCATTTTTTTGATAAATGTCTTTGATGACGTCATATCCGGCTTTTCGTGAAAGTTGAGGCGGCACTGTCACGCCCTCATTTTTCAACCAAATTGGTTGAAATTTTGGTCAAGTAATCTTCGACGAAGCCCGGGGTTCGGTATTGCATTTCAGCTTGGTGGCTTAAAAATTAATTAATGACTTTGGTCATTAAAAATCGGAAAATTGTAAAAAAAAATAAAAATTTATAAAACGATCCAAATTTACGTTTATCTTATTCTCCATCATTTGCTGATTCCAAAAACATATAAATATGTTATATTCGGATTAAAAACAAGCTCTGAAAATTAAATATATAAAAATTATTATCAAAATTAAATTGTCCAAATCAATTTAAAAACACTTTCATCTTATTCCTTGTCGGTTCCTGATTCCAAAAACATATAGATATGATATGTTTGGATTAAAAACACGCTCAGAAAGTTAAAACAAAGAGAGGTACAGAAAAGCGTGCTATCCTTCTTAGCGCAACTACTACCCCGCTCTTCTTGTCAATTTCACTGCCTTTGCCGTGAGCGGTGGACTGACGATGCTACGAGTATACGGTCTTGCTGAAAAATGGCAGCTACTTGACTAAATATTGTATTTTCGCCTTACGCGACTTGTTGTTTACTGCCCAGGGTACTACAAAAGATGAACAAGGACAAAGCACAAGGTGTGATAGTGGTTCCATACTGGCCAAGCCAGCCCTGGTTCCCTGGGGTCAACCCGCTATTGCCGCGGCCCGTTGTTGCCGCGGCCCGTTATTGCCGCGGCCCTTTTTTTTCTTTTTTTAATTTTTGTTTAATTTTTTTTCATAATGAACATTAATTTTTATTGACAAGAAAATCTCTTACGCAAGGAGAAAGGACGACCCCCAGCGGAAGTTTTCGCCACGTCCGCAGGGATTGGAACTCGCAATCCTGCAGTATTGGAGGCAGGCGCGGCGGCCCGTTGTTGTGGGAGGGATGGAGGGAGGGAGAGAGAGAAGAGAGGGGAGAGATGGAGGGAAACAGATAGTGGGATGGAGGTAGAGAGAGAAGAGGGAGGGAGCGAGAGAGAGGGGGAGATAGGGTGGGAGGAAGAGAGTAGGAGGGAGAGAGAGAGAGAGATGGGGGGAGTGCGAGAAAGAGAGTGGGATGGAGGGACAGAGGGGAGGGAGTGAGAGTGAAGGAGGGAGGTAGAGAAAAGTCGATTGTTGGCGGTACGGAGGGAGGGAGAAAAGGAGGCAGGGAAGTAGTGAGATATATATAGAGAGAGAGGTAGGGAGGAAGGGAGGGAGAGAGAGAAATATGGCGGAAGAGAGAAGAGAGGAGAGAGCGAAAGGGAAGAAGAGATAGAGAAAATGATGGAGGGAGGGAAATAGAGAGATGGAGGAAGAGGGAGAGAGATCGCGAGAGAGGTAGGGGGGGATAGAAAGAGATGGAGAGAGAGAGAGACAGACAGACAGACAGAGAGAGAGAGAGAGACAGAGAGGGAGAGAGGGAGACAAGGATCGTCAGGAGAATCATATAGAGAAGAATTTTTTTTTGAAATAAAACGTCATAAGGTGACGTCATAATGTCTCGCCGTATCAAGTTGCGGCAATAGCGGGTTGCGGCAATAACGGGCCGCAGCAGCAACGGGCCGCGGCAAAAATGGGCCGCGGCAATAACGGGCCGCGGCAATAGCGGGTTGTAACCGGTTCCCTTGGTTAAGGAGTCTGTTGATAGAGAAGCCAGTTCTTGTGTCAGCAAGGGACAATCTACTTCACATGCCTGCAAACCCAAACATGGAGCATCGGCTCAGAAAAACACGGCAAATTCTTATTTGCAAAGTATCAGGGGTAGGCTCAGAAGCAGAGGACTTTCGCAGCAAGCAGCCTCAGTGGTCTGCGCATCCTGGAGAACAGGGACAGCTAAACTGTACGCCGTATACATCAAAAAGTGGAAAATGTATGCGAGTAAAAAAGGCATTGATCCGGTTCACCCTTCTGTAATAAATGCAGTACATTTCCTGGGAACATTGTTTGCTGCTGGACAAAGTTATAGTAGTATCTGTGTTGCGAGATCAGCGCTTTCAGGCTACCTTGAAATAGAAGACTGTGGCAATTTTGGTGAACACAGATTGGTTGAGCGGTTTGTAAAGGGGATTTTTGAATTGAGACCATCTTTCCCTAAGTACTCTGCTACGTGGGACGTAGATACAGTTCTCTCTTATCTAGAGAATCTTATCCCATTGGGAACATTGACTTTAAAAGAATTATCAAGCAAGTTAGCTACATTGATTGCTATCCTATCCGGACAAAGGTGTCAGACAATTCACTCCCTTTCTTTGTCGTCAATGAAACTTACAGGCTACAAGTGTGTGTTTCATATAAACTCAGTGATGAAACAATCAAAGAAAGGAAAACATGTAGCTCCAATTGAGTTATTGTCGTTTGACAAAAATCCTAATCTGTGTGTAATTGCAACCCTCAAAGAATATTTACGTCGTACAAAGGACTTGAGAGACACAGATAAACTGTTCGTAAGTTATCAAAAGCCTCATGGACCTATTTCCAAAGATACACTGGCTCGGTGGATTAGAGTAGAGCAGGTGTGGATACCTCTTTGTTCACGGCTCACAGCACCAGATCAGTCTGCAAGTACGTCGGCAGCGGCTGCCAGGGGCACGCCAATTGACGTCATAATGAAAGCTGCCGGATGGTCGTCGGAGTCCACCTTTACCCGTTTTTACAAAATGACACCCTGGTTAACATGGGTCAAGTCTTACTGGACTTTTTTCTCAAGAAAGATTGGGGTGAGTGATTTCGTCAAAGAATATAACTTGACAGTTAGGAAGGTTACAGTGGGGATAAACATGTACACATATCTCTAAACATTCCTTGACGAAAACGTCCTGGCATGTTGAGGCTAAATTACCACAAACATGCGAGTACTTACCTTGTGTAAGTTGAAGCTTGTTTCGGATTTGGCCGATACATGTAACAGGAACGTTTATGTCAAGTCCCACCCTAATCCTGTGGAAATAAAAATCCCAGCCCTTGGGTTACGTTATAGTCTAGTTCTCTTGACGGAGAATAATTAATTAGTGTACATGTTGTATGTATTATAAATGTTCTGAAGAGTGAGCTTGCGTCGTCGCGATATAACCTTCGTGGTTGAAAACGACGTTAAACACCAAATAAAGAAAGAAAGTGAGCTTGCGCATGCGCGTTCTTCTATTACTTGACATAAACGTTCCTGTAACATGTATCGGCCAAATCCGAAACAAGCTTCAACTTACACAAGGTAAGTACTCGCATGTTTGTGGTAATTACAATGAAAGATAACTCTGTACCTTTCTCGTCACTAGTAAGAGAAATCATTTCAAGCAGTTACAGAGATCACCTACACAATCATATAAACCGTCGGTTTGAAACGAAACGATGGCGAAACAGGCTGGGCTTTTGTCACAACTGCCATCAAAATAACAACAAAATCAACAATAAACTCAACAAGGATGTGTCCATTTCGTATCGTGTGAGCATCTCACTATATTAATGACCTCCCTCAACCCCCAACAATAGTCGTCATTCTCTCCGACTCAAAATCAGCTCTGAATACTCTCCACACTGGTTCCAGAAACCGAGCAGAGCTTCCACACACACATACCACTACACACACACACTAACACACACACATACCACTACACACACACACTAACACACACAAACACACACACATACCACTACACACACACACACTAACACACACAAACACACACACACACCACTACACACACACACACACACACGCACATAGGCACACACACACACACACATACCACTACACACACACACACACATACACATACACATACACATACCACTACACACACACACATAAACACACACATACCACTACACACATACACACACACACATACCACTACACACACACATACACACACACACACACCACTACACACATACACATACACACACATACCACTACACACACACAAACACACATACACATACACACACACACACCACTACACACACACACATACCACTACATACACACACACACTAACACACACACACACACACACTAACACTACACACACACATACCACTACACACACACACACACATACCACTACACACACACACTAACACACACACACACACATACCACTACACACACACACACACACACACACAAACACACACATGATTCTATTCTCCTGGTTGGACACTTGTTTCATACTCACGAGATTGATCCTTGTTGATGTTAAAATCCTAACGGCTTGCGAGGGCGGAATGAAGCTCTCTCTTCTTTTCTTTCTTTCTTTCTGTCGTTTTGTTTTTCTTTCTGTCTCTCATTCTTTTTCTTTTCCGTTCTTTTCTTCTTTGTTTCTTTCTTTGTTTCTTTCCTACCTTCTTTCTTTCTTACCTTCTTTGTTTCGTTTTTTCCTTCTTTCTCTCTTTTCTTCTTTCTTTCTTTCTATCCTGCCTTCTTTTTCTTTTTTTTTAATTCTGCCTTCTTTCTTTCTTTTCTTCTTTCTTTCTTTCTTTCTTTCTATCTTTATTTCTCTCTATTCTGCCTTCTTTCCTTCTTTCTTTCTTTCTTTCCATCTTTCTTTCTTTCCTTCTTTCTTTCTTTCTTTCCATCTTTCTTTCTTTCCTTCTTTCTTTCTTCGTGGTATGTATGTATTCAGGTAGCTTCATCGTTCAGTTGTCTGCCCTTTTACATAGGTCCACATAACGAAAAGAGACAATAATAAGAGAGGAATGTGGTTACTATGTGTGGGAGTGGTGACGTCATCACCAGACAGACTGACAGTGCCACACACAGCTGGGAACTGGAAGAGTGCAGTGGCTGTCTACTGTTCTTGTTTCACTGACCATGGTGATAGGGTGAGTTACGCTCATTGTCATTCCTGCTGGCGATCGCTTGTGTGTGTGTGTGTGTGTGTGTGTGTGTGTGTGTGTGTGTGTGTGTGTGTGTGTGTGTGTGTGTGTGATACTACTTCTTTGTGTGTGTGTTTGGGTGTGTGTGTGTGTGTGTATGACAGTACGTGAGTGTGTGTGTGACACTACTTGTGTGTGTGTGTGTGTGTGTCGGTGTGTGTGTGTGTGTGTGTGTGTGTGTGTGTGTCTGTGTGTGTGTGTGTATGTGTGTGGGTGTGTGTGTGTGTGATACTACTTCTTTGTGTGTGTGTGTTTGGGTGTGTGTGTATGTGTGACACTACTTGTGTGTGTGTGTGTGTGTGTGTGTTTGTGTGTGTGTGTCTGTGTGTGTGTGTGTGTGTGTTTGTGTGTGTGTGTGTGTGTGTGATACTACTTCTTTGTGTGTGTGTGTGTGTGTGTGTTTGGGTGTGTGTGTATGACAGTACGTGTGTGTGTGACACTACTTGTGTGTGTGTGTGTCTGTGTGTGTGTGTGTTTGTGTGTGTGTGTGTGTGTGTGTGTGTGTGTGTGTGTGTGTGTGTGAGACAATGCGTGTGTGTGTGACATTACGTGTGTGTTCCTGTTTGCGTGTGTGTATGTATGTGTACGTGCGAGCAGTATCCACTAACAAAGTACAGTGACAACACAACCCCAGTAACTCAGCAGTCATCCAGATCTGTGTGGTTTCATCCAGCAGTCATCCAGATCTGTGTGGTTTCATCCAGCAGTCATCCAGATCTGTGTGGTTTCATCCAGCAGTCATCCAGATCTGTGTGGTTTCAGAGAGACTCTGACGTAGGAAAGGCCCTGGATGACTTACCGGTAGACAGCCGTGTGGGGGTGAGTCTTGACCCCAGCAGACGTCTCCATCTCCACGTCAACGGTGCTGACCAGGGAGTTGTCCCCTGTCGGCCACTGCCTGACCCATGCTGGGCACTGTGGGAGGTGAATAGTACTTACAAAGAGGTGAGTGTCAGGTAGTGACTCCGTCTTGACGTGTTCTGGTGATATGTTGTGGTGGATGTGTGTATGTGTTTGGAACTGTTTCTGTTTCTGCCACTGTTGCTGACAATGTTTTTGTTATTTCCGGTGCTGGTGATAATGTTGTGGTTGTGGTAGGGGTGATTACGGTGTGTTGTTGTTGTCGTCGTCGTTTGTTGTTGTTGCTGTTGCAGTTGTTGCTGTTGTTGTCTTGCTCTGTGGTTGGGCCTATACCGTGCCATGTGTGACATTCCGCGTGTTTCAATCCTTCTAAGAGGAAGGTATACGGATGGATCCCCGATAGCACAGTCGGTCATCTTCTCTTGTATCATGGATCTCCTTGTAAGGGGAAGAACTGCATTAGGTCACGATGGCGCTGTGCGTGAGAATAGCCTGTGTGCTATCGGGAAACCTACCAGTCTGCTCGCTTTCAAAGCGGCCCATACCACGTGACACTACTCATCGACGCGGAACCAGGCTTACCTACTGCTCTCTATATATAATACTGCACGTTTTAAATCTTCTTAAAAAGGAAGAACTGTGGTTTTTTTGTGTGTTTTTACATTTAGTCAATTTTTGACTAAATGTTTTAACATAGAGGGGGAATCGAGACGAGGGTCGTGGTGTATGTGTGTGTGTGTGTGTGTGTGTGTGTGTGTGTGTGTGTGTGTGTGTGTGTGTGTGTGTGTGTCTGTCTGTCTGTCTGTCTGTTTGTGCGTGTGTGTGTGTGTAGAGCGATTCAGACCAAACTACCGGACCGATCTTTATGAAATTTTACATGAGAGTTTCTGGGAATGATATCCCCGGACGTTTTTTTTTCGATAAATACCTTTGATGACGTCATATCCGGCTTTTTGTAAAAGTTGAGGCGGCACTGTCACACCCTCATTTTACAATCAAATTGATTGAAATTTTGGCCAAGCAATCTTCGACGAAGGCCGGACTTCGGTATTGCATTTCAGCTAGGTGGCTTAAAAATTAACTTTGGTCATTAAAAATCTGAAAATTGTAAAACGATCCAAATTTACGTTCATCTTATTCTTCATCAATTTCTGATTCCAAAAACATATAAATATGTTATATTTGGATCAAAAACAAGCTCTGAAAATTTAAAATATAAAAACTATGATCAAAATTAAATTGTCGAAATCAATTTAAAAACACTTTCATCTTATTCCGTGTCGGTTCCCGATTCCAAAAACATATAGATATGATATGGTTGTTCTGTTACTCCTGCTTCTGCTGACCTTAAAGGACAACAATCACCATGTGAAAGAGAAGGAATGCAGCTGAAAAACTCATAGGGGTCTATGTTTTTGAAACAACTTTCTGTCTTTACAGATTTCCTGCCTTCCCGTGAGAGACCTGGCCTAGGGGGCGCTAACTCAACACAGGATCCTACTGCTGACAGATGTTTCTCGGACAAGGAAGATTTAGTATGACATAACTGATGATAGAAGGTTTCATACAGGGTGACCCAAAAAAATGAGTACCCAAACAAAACGTCATAAATTGAACAAAAATAAAGCAATCTTCATAAAATGTATTTACACACACAAGTAGCCTCTGCATGATTTGCACAGAAAATGCTTCAAATTTTAGCGTTCTAGCTTGTCTTTCAGGAAAGTTATGCTCATATGCGGCGAGTTCAAATTTGTTTGGGGTCACCCTGTACAAGCTGTGTGTGTGTGTGTGTGTGTGTGTGTGTGTGTGTGTGTGTGTGTGTGTGTGTGTGTGTGTGTGTGTGTGTGTGTGTGTGTTTGTGTTATTTTCAACATTAATGAATTAAATCATCGATGTTAACATTATGTTAACTAGAAGAAACTCTGCAGTACGTGAAGTTTCATTTCAATATATACATGAGAGCAGTTTTTTACCGCTGCGCAGAGTTAAAAATATTTACGCACTTTGGGAACTGCAAAACAATATACGTTAATTGGATCTGTGATCCAAACATGGCTTTTGGTCAATCGAGATGGCAGTTTATTCCACGAGCCCATAGGGCTAGGTGAAAGCGAGGCTGTTCTTATCTCTGTATACAGTCGAGAGAGAGAGAGAAATACATGTCGAGACATTGTGTTATGTCAAAGCTGAAGAAAAAGTTACAACAATTACTTTAAATAATAAAATGTGTTCAAATGAGATTCAGAAGTATGAGTGACTGTTGTTTATTCGAAATGGGACAGACTTTATTTTGAGAACTAAACTACTTGGTTGTGTGGGTGCTTTTTTATTACCATTATCACTGATTTGCATGTTTATCCTCCTGAACAAAATGTTTATATCCCACACTTCTTACTGTAAACTTCATATTTTTCTTGTTTTTTTGATATCGTTGAAGATGGAACAGCATGAAGTCAGTGTTCAATGACAGGATGTAAATATCGACTGTTTGATTTTGTCTGCTTGCTGTATGTATGTGTTTTATGTGTTTTATGTGTTTTACATATGTTTATCTGCACGTGGTTTTGTGCAGATTTGTTTCTGTCGTTTATTGACTCAACTTAGCTGTGGAGATGAAATGACCGTGCAGAAAGCTATGGGTGATTTGTTTCTGTCGTTTATTGACTCAACTTAGCTGTGGAGATAAAATGACCGGGCAGAAGGCTATGGGTGATTTGTTTCTGTCGTTTATTGACTCAACTTAGCTGTGGAGATGAAATGACCGGGCAGAAGCCTATGGGTGATTTGTTTCTGTCGTTTATTGACTCAACTTAGCTGTGGACTGAGATGAAATGACCGTGCAGAAGGCTATGGGTGATTTGTTTCTGTCGTTTATTGACTCAACTTAGCTGTGGAGATGAAATGACCGGGCAGAAGGCTATGGGTGATTTGTTTCTGTCGTTTATTGACTCAACTTAGCTGTGGAGATGAAATGACCGTGCAGAAGGCTATGGGTGATTTGTTTCTGTCGTTGATTGACTCAACTTAGCTGTGGAGATGAAATGACCGGGCAGAAGGCTATGGGTGATTTGTTTCTGTCGTTGATTGACTCAACTTAGCTGTGGAGATGAAATGACCGTGCAGAAGGCTATGGGTGATTTGTTTCTGTCGTTGATTGACTCAACTTAGCTGTGGAGATGAAATGACCGGGCAGAAGGCTATGGGTGATTTGTTTCTGTCGTTTATTGACTCAACTTAGCTGTGGAGATGAAATGACCGTGCAGAAGGCTATGGGTGGACGATAATCTTCACGTTGAGTTTTTTCTCGGATGCTGTTTGAAGATTTGTCTTTGGAAATTCATATTGAGGTTTCACAAGTGCTGTTGAATATTTATCTTTGAAAATTCACACACTGCTGTGCTTTGATGATTTTCAGACACGTCCAAGTTTTGTTGACCTTTGTCAAATGTCACAGTCATAGCGAAGTGGAGTTCGGGTAAAAACAATTTGATTTTTATTTTTTTATTTTTTAAGCTAGAGCTTTGCATAAATTCTAGGTATGATGACCTCGAGAACTATCTTAAAGTGTCTAATCAGAGTGCTTATCCCGCTTTGTCTTTGTTATCTGATATGTTCTAATTCGTTTTATGTACTGTCTAAAAGTGACTACTCAGAGCGCTTAACTTCAGTTGTTATCTGATGTTTCTGTTTCATTTTGAGAACTATCTAAAAGTGACTACTCAGAGCGCTTATATCTTTTTGTTATCTGATGTTTTCCGTTTGTTTGATGAGTTATTCTAAAGGCGTCTACTTGGCCCCTTGACTTCCACAAATGTAAAAGGCAGGTACTTGGCTAATTTTTAGAAAATAATACCCTGACAAGGGAATCAACCCTTGTCTATTACCTTGTGAATTACAGCAAGGTGTTGCCTCCCCTGCATACCATTTTTCAGTGTTGGCCTGAGTTATATCTTGCGTGTTGTCTATTGTCTGTACCTCACAATCCAGTCCTTACCCTCTCTACCACCCACCCTGCCACACACACACACACACACACACATACTCACACACCAACACACACACACACACACACACACGCACACACACACACACTCACACACACACACACACACACACACACACACACACACCTTTGAAGATCCTGGTACCTGACATTTTCCTTGTTTGTAAATCTACCTGTATTTTAACATGCTCTTTGTTCAATACCTGATTGCATCCACCGTTTCTTTCTTGATCTCCTCGTCTCTTTTGATTACTTGCTTACTTTGTTTGAGTTTCTTTGTTTCTTTGTTTCTTTCATTAATGTTTTCGTTCTTTCTTCCTTTCTTTATTTACGGGTCAGGTTAATTTTAGTTCAAGCGTGATCAACAAAAGTATCTATCAGTTGGATAACTCTGTGTCTCTCTATGAACTTGCTTTATGTAAATACATCTATCAAACTCAGTGTGACACGTTTTTGTTGCAGTGTGCGAATGATATGATCAAATGCTTTCCGAAGGATGAATGAATGATTGTCATCATTTTTACAAGTTTTCATTCACAACCAGCTGGGGAATAAATAACACTGTTCCCCGTGTAACAAATCGAGGCGGTGAATGAGTTTGAGCTTTCAGGTGAAACGCGGATTGTCAAAGTGAAAGGCAATCAGGCTGATTGTTAGATGTGTGGAACTATCGCGGATTTGGATTCGTGTTTTCGAGGATAACGATTGTAAGCGTTCCCTGTCAAAGACCCAATAAACATTGATAATTACCGCAGCGACTCATAGTCAATTTGAAACTTATCTCTGTGGTGTTGTTGTTCTATTTGTTCTGGTGGTTGTTGGTTGGTGAATGCTTCTCAGTCAAACGCAATAAAAGTGAGTCGAGCAAGCGAAATAGTTTCTTGTTCTTTACTTCGCAAAGGTTCCCGCTCGACTGCCGAGATCTTTCACAAGTCTCGCGGTCTCACGTGATCACGTGATCATACATGCACACATCTTATTAGTGCAATGCGCAAAACAAACCAACAAGCGCGCAACAATGTCATGGACAGTCATCGTCTCATATACACCCCCCGGGACAGTCATCGTCTCACATACACCCCCCGGGACATGCAACGGCGTCCCGACGTTGGCCAAGTATAATCAACGACCAAATATTACAAGCCAAAAAACAAAACAAAACATTGCACAACCAATTCTTTACCACCAAAAGAATTCTCAAAGACAAAACGTTTGGCAAAACCACAAAGACAATCGTACGGTGCATCAATGGGAAGCCACACTATATCCAAAAATATATAAACTGTGCACAACGCTCGCCAAAAACTAAGGTGCAAAACGACAACATATCTACACACTGAAACCCATCACACTGAAACCACAAGTTGCGAAAAAGATCCCCAGTCATTTTAATTAAGCCTTTGTCAAAACGTTTAGGCTAAAAAGTTACTCTCTAAAATATTCGTCGTGGCCAAATACATTCACCCTTGTCGTTACAACCACCAAAAGCAACGAACATAACACCACACAAAAATTATATTAAAGATCAGGAAATAATGTACATGTCCGGAATTTGTACCATGGCAGCCATCTTCTTCTCCATCTTGTACATGCACACACAAACACACAAGCACACCTAGTACCTAGTGTCTTGAACATGCCATCAAAACACACAAGCACACCTAGTACCTAAGAGTGTCTTGAACATGCCATCAAAACACACAAGCACACCTAGTACCTAGTGTCTTGAACATGCCATCAAAACACACAAGCACACCTAGTACCTAGTGTCTTGAACATGCCATCAAAACACACAAGCACGCCTAGTACCTAAGAGTGTCTTGAACATGCCATCAAAACACACAAGCACACCTAGTACCTAGTGTCTTGAACATGCCATCAAAACACACAAGCACACCTAGTACCTAGTGTCTTGAACATGCCATCAAAACACACAAGCACACCTAGTACCTAGTGTCTTGAACATGCCATCAAAACACACAAGCACACCTAGTACCTAAGAGTGTCTTGAACATGCCATCAAAACTAAACTGCAATCACAAAACAGTGTAGCCTTGACTACGCATTGATTTCATTGCAACATCAAATCTTGGACAAGAAAAAACTGAAACAAGTTCAGCCCAAAAAAACCACAGTGCACAACAAAACACTAACAGGTTATCTCCCTTTAATCGTGTAATTATAAGTCAATTGCAATAACACAATGTAGCCGTGACTATAACTTGCATTAACTGCAACCTCGAGTCTTGGAGAGAAAAACAAAACAGATTCTCTCCCTTTGATCGCACCATGCTGCTTCACCATTGACAAATCAGACAAGCACAACCAATTTCCCCCGTCGCGATATAACCTTCGTGGTTGAAAACGACGTTAAACACCAAATAAATAAAGAAAGAAAGAACCAATTTCCAGAAGAAAAAAAACAATCCGGTATAAAATTAATCTTTAAAATGTATCCATTATTCCTTTGTCCTTTCCCAACAATTGACTATTCTGCAGCAACCACTGACAATTCCAGCCTTGACTGAACACTGTCCTTTACAATAAGTCTAATTGGAAATATGTTGTTTTCTCCGCTTGAGGTGCACACACTGATCGCTGCCTGCCTGTACATCTCTTGCTGGCAAACCGTTTTGTTTCTCCGGTCGAGGTGCACAAAATGGCTGATTTCTCACAGAGCGCTTACTCTTCACACCTGTTTGAGGTCCCGAGCGAAACTGCTGAATTTTTCCATCATTATTATCTAACACAAACTGCTGGTTTTTGTCTCTATCACCTTGTCCATGTACAACCCTCTCCTGATCACCAGCCTCAATCTGCCTCACTGACCTAGGTAAATTGTGCGGATTGCTGTGTCGGCCTGCTGTGGCCCTACTTGAACGTCTCACTTCCTGCGCTGGCCTATCAACTCTAAGTTGGGGTGCTGCCGCAGTGGCCATTTCTTGAGGATTAACTGGCTGAGGTAACATGCCTACCCATGTGCCAGACTCATCTGATGAATCTGAAAAGTCTCTGACACCTATTTCTGGTTCCGATTCTGACGGTTCTTCGTCACTGTCTACCGGTTCCTGACTGTACTTTTCTGGTACTCTTTTCAGTTCATTTCTGTGAACTCTCTTCGCTCTTCCAGTTTCCCTACTGACCACCGTGTACACATTGTCTCTCACGTCTTCCACAACAAACTCTGTTTGTCCTGGATTTTTTTTTTTACCTGGAGGTCGGTTTCTAAGCAGTACTTTCTCTCCTTTCTGAACAGGGTCTACTTTGACCTGCCTATCAAACCGAGTTTTTCTCTTGTCGGCTTCTTCTTGTATGCTTCTCCTGACATGTTTGTACGCTAGTTCCAAGCTATGACGGTGTTGCAACACCCAATCTGGACAAGGTATCAGTGGCTCTGCTATTGAGTCTACGGGTAGGCGCGGTTTTCGCCCAAACATGAGAAAGTAGGGAGACAGCCCTGTGGTAGCGTGGGGTGTAGCATTTTAAGCAAACACCAGCTGCGATAAATGCTCTGGCCACCTTCTTTTCTTACTCTCCGGTAGTGTTCTCAGCAGATCGTGCAACGTTCTGTTGAAACGTTCGGTTTGACCATTGCCCTGTGGTCTGTAGGGTGTTGTCCGAGATTTCTCTATACCGTACGTCCTACACAACTCTGCTATCACCTGCGACTCAAAGTTTCTTCCTTTGTCACTATGAAGCCTCTGTGGAATGCCTGGCTTATGAAACCATTCACGGACTAGAACGTTCGCAGTCGTTTCTGCGGTTTGTTTTCTGGTGGGAACGGCTACAGTAAACGTTGTGAACATCTCAGTAATGACCAAAACGTTCTCTCTACCATCAGATGCTGGCTCTAGGACAGTGAAATCTATCGCAACAATCTCCAAATGGCGCGTAGCTATCATGGGTGTTAACTGGGCCCTAACTGCAGGGATTTGGGCTTTGGCCGTCAGGCAACGACTACAGAGCTTGCAATAATCAAACACATCTGCCGTCATTCCTAACCAAAAATAACGCCATCTTGCTAGCTGTGTGGTTCTTTCCACCCCCTGATGCCCCATGTGGTCATGCAACTGTTCCAAGATCATCCTGCTTCTGTTCTTTGGAATGACCAACTGAAAACTTTGCTGTTGCCCTGGCGTTTTCACTATGCGATAAAGTACCCCTTCCTTTATCACCAACCGCTTCCATTGTTTCAACAATTTCACAGTCCCTAGGCTCTCTGCTTGCCTTTCTTCTCGGGTCGGCTTTTGCTGTTTCGCAACATACCTCATCGTTCTTGCAATGTCTACATCCTGCTGCTGCATGTTACGCAGCTCTGTGCTTTGTGCGAGTCCAGTTCCGGTATTGTCCATGTCCTGACTGTAGACAAACACCTCTTCAGCTACCACCTTTCTGACTTCTACTGGGATAGTTGTTGTGTTGGTCACTTCTTCCACTACTTGTTGGACTTCCATCCAACCCATTCTTGAGAGTGCATCTGCATTGCCATTGTCTTTCCCTCGTCTGAATTTGAGTTCAAAGTCAAAAGGTGCTAAATCTGCTACCCACCTCTGTTCGACTGCCCCCAGCTTTGCGTTCTGCAAATGTGTCAATGGGTTATTGTCCGTCCACACTACAAACTTTGAACCTAGCAAGTATTCTTTGAATTGTTCAGTCACTGCCCATTTCAAGGCCAATAATTCAAGCTTCCTGCTAAAGTAGTTCTGCATGTTTATCTCTGTCGGTTTCAGTCGCCGACTGGCGTATGCCACCACTTTCACTTTCCCTTCCTCCTCTTGTGACAACACTGCCCCTAGCCCCTCATTGCTAGCGTCTACATGAAGAATGAATGGCTGCTTGCAATCCGCGAATGTCAGAATCGGTGCAGAGGTCAACCTCTCTTTCAAAGTCTCAAACGCTACCTGACATTCCCCCGTCCAAACCAACTTTCTAGCTGTGGTCTTCTTTGACTTCTTATCTCCCTTGTCTTTGCTATCCTGCATTGCATCATACAGAGAAGCTGCGATGTGTGCAAACTTTTCAATGTACCTTCTGTAGCCTGCCATACCAAGAAAGGATTGCAGCTGTTTGACCGTGGTCGGCGTTGGCCAATCTCTCACCGCTGCGATTTTCTCCGGATCTGTGGCTACCCCCTGTGGTGATAAGATATGACCCAAATACGGTACTTCTTCCCTGAAAAGGTGACACTTGGAGGGTTTGAGCTTGAGACCATACTTCTGTACTGTACTGAGAACCCAACCCAAATTCTGGAGATGCTCCTCAAACGTCCGACTGAAAACAAGTAGGTCATCAAGGTAGATGACGAGAATCTCGAACAATCTCTCGGAAAACATCTGCATAAATCTTTGAAAGGTTCCTGGGGCCCCAGCCAATCCAAACCCAAGGCGCTCGTATTGAAACAGACCAAATGGCGTAATGAACGCCGTTTTGTGTTTGTCATCTTCATGCACTGCGATCTGGTTGTACCCCGACGCTAAGTCTAATCTGGAAAAGAACTGTGAGCCTTTTAAAGAATCCAGAGTTTCCTCGATGCGTGGCAGGCGAAAATAATCTTTTATTGTCTTGGCATTGAGACGCCTGTAATAAACGCACATTCTCAACGAGCCATCTTTCTTTCTTACCAACACAATGGGCGAAGTGTATGGACTATGACTAGGTTTGACCACTCCCTGGTCTAAAAGTTCATGTAAATGAGCCTTCACTTCCATCATCTGATTTGGTGGAATTCTTTTGTATGGCTGTGACACTGGTATGTCATCTGTGGTGGGAATTCTGTGTTCGACAACGTCTGAAAATCCCATCTCTCCCTCTTTTAGAAAACAATCTGAGTGCTCTTCCAAAACATTCTTCACCAATACCACTTGTTCTGAACTAAATCTCGAAAAATCTACTTCAGGAAGTTTCACAGTGCTTTTCTCCTTTCTCACTCCCTTCTCTGTCAGGTCAACTTCTTGCCTGTAGATACAGATTTCATTGACCTCTGTAACCTCAATCTCTGTTTCCCACTCTGAGTCAACTACAACGTCCATCTTTTCTACACAGCCTATCCTGACATACATCTGATTTTTTCCCACATTAGTTACCTGTAGTGGAAACAAGCCATTCACTTTCTTTGCTACAGTGTCCATGACCAAAATGCCCCTGGGAAGATGTTCTTGGGTAACTAAACGTCTAATCATCACAGACTCTCCAGGGTCACCTACACCTGCTGATACCATGACAACTGAGATGGAATTTGCTGGAAGTAGTGCTCACATGAACCGAAAGTTCAAGCTGGCGCCATCACCAACCTGTGCCTGCGGTCAAGAGGACCAAACAGCGGAACACATCTTACAGCGATGTCCCTTACTAGATGAGGAACGAAAAGAAGTGTGGCCGTCACCAACTCCCTTGCAGACCAAACTATACGGCAGTCGACAGGAGTTGGAGAAAACGACAACATTTATCACCAGTGCTGGACTGATTGTGTAACCTCTGCGAACGCCAAGAAGAAGAAGAAGAAGAAGAAGAAGCTGGAAGTAGTGTTTTCTCCTCAGCTGTTTTAGCGAATTTGGCATTCCCCCTATTTTTCATCACTTCTGCCTGTATCTCGCTAACTTCCACTGAACTGTCTGTGAACATCTTCCAGTCCAAACACTCTCTCAAAATGTTCATTCCTACCAGCATGGGAGGACGAGAAGGTTTGTTCTGTGCTTTGGTCACAAAAATTCCCACATTTTTGACCATTTGATCACCTATTTTGACATCTGTTACAAAATATCCCGCATAAGGTATGTGTAACCCATTTGCTGCCCTGAGCGTCAAAAAGGATTCTTTCAACTGAACCACAGAACCAAAATGCTCTGTAAAATAGTCCTCTGTCACTGTAGTGACCATAGATCGTGTGTCCAAAAGGCCCTGAACTCTCACTTCGTGTATCAGGAGGTCTATTACCGGACTTTTTTCTGTCAATCTGGGTGAGCCTCTAGACTTCACCTGCGCTTGGGTCTGTGTGGCGCAGGCCTCTACCGGTTTCCCGAGCGCCCCTGCCCAAAATGCTGTCCTCTTCGTCCACCCCCTCGGCCACGTCCGCGACCAGATGCTCCACCCTCTAAGTCTAGTGAGGTACATTCCCTGGCAAAGTGTCCCTCTACCCCACATCGGTAACATCCAGATCCCCGGCCACCCGCTCCTCCTGCTCTTTCCCCCACCGGTTGCGAAATACAATTCCTGGCAAGGTGCCCTTCTAAACCGCATCGGTAACACCCCGACCTGGAACCTCTTCCCCCCCCTTGAGCCAGCTTCAATGCTTTTACGGTCTCTGTCAGTTCCTTCACCGTCTCCTTTAGGTCCCTGACCTCCTGGTGGACGGAGTCAGGGGCCTGCCCTGCGTCAACCCTAAATGTCTCTACTGGGGTTGGGGAGGGGGGTACATCCATGCTCCACTGTAAAGCGATTTGCCTCACATCAACGAAAGTCATGCCCTTCTTTTCTTGTACTGTTTTCTTCAACTCTCTCCTCAGGATCGTATCTCGGACTCCAGCTATAAACTGATCTCTAATAGCCTCATCCGGGTTGGGGAAAACTGATATCTTAAGTGCAAGCACTTTCTCTTGTAATTCCCTAAGTCCGAACGAAAACTCACGAACATCTTCATCTGCGCGTTGCCGTCTACCATAGAACTGTCCCAGAATTTTGTGAGAGGACCCCACCCCCGAAAAATGTTCCCTCAATACATGAAAAATCTTGTCCATCCCCTCTGCTTTACCCACACTCAACTTAACTTCTTTGGCGGCCACACCACTCAGGTGTTCCAACACAAAACCTTTCACGTCTTTCACAGCATTTTGTTCTAGGACTCTTTTGCAGTCTTCTATCCACTGTACCACATTCTCGTCCCCTCTGCCTGTGAATTTATACAATGTTGTTTTCTTTTCTCATGTACACAACATTTTTTTCTGACATTTCTAACTTCGATTTTGCCAATTACCCTTTTAAAGACTCTACAGTGTCTGGTTCTTGTCCAGCGGACTCCATAACTAAAAATATTTAACACAAATTCAAAAATATTAATACCAAACTATCACCCAAACAAATTTCTGCAAACATTTTCAAGTCCCAAAATAACACCAAAAAGTAACGCCAAAATAACACAATATAATCAGTCGTCATACTCAATCAACCCAAAATGTCATGACACAGAATTTCTTGTCCACTCAGGCATCACCCTACCACCAATCATTCCACCTAACCTGCACTCCTTTCATTTTAAAATGTCTTATAAAACAATCCCTAATTATATCAACAGTCCAAATATGTGCCAAATGTACTCTGGTACCTTTCTTGGGGGGAAAAAATCATGTAAGCGGCGAGAGCCTGTCATTTACATTGACGGTGTAAACTGCCTAAACCTGACAAAAACCCTTCACAATTGCAATGCTTATTCAATGCACCGCAATGCAAACCACAACATGATATATATCCAACAACAATTTCTAATTACACCCCTTTTATCCAGCACATTCAAAAATTCATCCAGCTGTAGTGCAAGTCCTGGCCTCTTTTCTTCAATCCTCTCATTTACTGCCACTGTATCTACACGCAGTACATACTTTTTTCATACATATATGTCTATCATTTACCAACAAATGTATCTAATATTTCTTGGTCGTCACAGTATCTTCACTTTCTTAACTGCATTCTCTGCGTCATACTAATAAAAATATAGTGTGTTTTTTTTTTCTTTCTATACTGCACCCATAGTTTATTTTCTAATCACCTGCATCATACTGTTGCTTTCGTTGGCCATGCCGGTCTGAACCCCACGTTCACACTGCGACAGCTGGTCAGCCGGACAACTCACTCGACCTTCACTGTAACCGCTGTCTGGCAGTTGAACACTTTGCCTCGCTGGCAGCGCAACGGGTTATGCGCTGGTTGGCACAGCTACACAGCTACGACGGGCGATGGTTTCACTGCAACCGGTGTAGGTTTTACTCTGGCAGTCAAAAACTTCGCCTCGCTGGCAGCGCAACGGGTCATGCGCTGGTTGGCACAGCTACACAGCTACGACAGGTCCCCGCCCGGTGTCCTTTCTGGCTTTCTTCTGTTCCGTTCAGTCCGTTCAGTCGACGACGCCATTTGTGTTGTTGTTGCTCTATTGTTCGTTGGTGGCATCTTCTCAGTCAAACCAATAAAAGATTGAGTCGAGCGAGTCGTTTCTTGTTCTTTGTTTTCTCAACGTTCCCGCTCGACTGCTGAGATCTCTTACGAGTCTCGCGGTCTCACGTGATATATCTTGCACACGTCTTATTAGTGCGCCACAACGCAACAACTTGCAAAACAATCCAACAAGACGCGCAACAATGCAATAGACAGTCATCGTCTCACATTAATATCATGCTTTTGGTACCGTTTTCATTGACCAGCGTTTTAAGCGCAGTGTCAAATGTATATTTGAAAAGCATACCTACCATTTTGATGAATACAAATGCTGCTTTTTGGTTCGTTCTTGTGTCTGCAGGCAGTCTACCGAACCGAGATGAAACTGTGTGTTTTATACAAGCAGTTGTGCAATCATTACTAGCTTATTGACTTTTTTGTATTATAATGCAGGAGTATTTAACTGTCTGAACAAAACTCAGCCGAACCGCCGGCTGTTACATCGACCATTGAGAAATGACATTGCTTCCCGGCTGTTACATCGACCACTGAGAAATGACATTGCTTCCCGGCTGTTACATCAACCACTGAGAAATGACATTGCCTAGAAGGGGAGGGTTACAGTCACACATCATAACAGTAAGAACGCAAAATTGCATGTGACTGTAATTGTTATGTTTACAAGTAGCAATCAAATTATGCCGAATACGCTCGCTCAAAAGTGTGTGTGTGTGTGTGTGTGTGTGTGTGTGTGTGTGTGTGTGTGTGTGTGTGTGTGTGTGTGAGTGTGTGTGTGTGTGTGTGTGTGTGTGTGTGTGTGTGTGTGTGTGTGTGTGTGTGTGTGTGTGTGTGTGTGTGTGCGAGCCATTTACGAAGAAGCTTTTAACAATAATTAAGCTTCTCTTTTAACGCTACCTGTTCTTTTGTGTAAGACGGAAGGAATATCCGTGTGAACTTGAGAACAGGGACAAACAAAGACGCGCATGGTTGTTCATCACCGTCCTTTGCTGCTGTGATAGCCAGACCAAAAGAATTCAGATAGTGTGTAATTTAATTCCTCAGCTCAACGTCATTCACCATAAACAATTAAGTATCCAGTGTCACAAGACATTTTTTGATAAGCGTTCTTCAATGATCACCAAATGAATCTTGCCTTGAATAGAAGCGTGAAGAAGGGTGTAAAGTGGTGTAAGTTATCCCCGAGTACGCTAGTACAAGGGTCCAGCAGACTTTAATTGTGTTTATTCCCCCCTCTGCTTCTTTACCTCTGTAAACTTGTAGAGCTAGTTATTTTTCGATAATGACCCAGCAACCAAACAAATAACGAGCCAGCAACAGCCTGAATCCTCGATAGTGCAATGGGTTGAGATGCTGTTCTGTTTCGGTACTACTTTTGTGACTGAAAAGTTCCGAACGCTCTATACGTACGAAGTATACATCTCTGGAGCAAACAATACAAACATACCGCATTTAAATTAACAACTACAGGCCTGAACACATGAATCTCCATATAAAATCCATGAGTTCGGTTGTTTTCTGAATCTAGATCTGCCGTGCACAAGCCGTTCATCACAAGCAAATTCCCAAGGCAAGTAACTCATACTCTGGCGACAAGAGTAGTTCCCCTTCTTTTAACGCAGTTTCTTCGACAACACTGACTGCAATCCGACGGTCAGTTTTCAACAATATTTCATTTTATAAACAGATCACACGCAACCAAATGCACACATCTCATCAATTTAAACAACATAAAGCGGTTTCATACACTATTTTCCCCAGAAATCTGAACTTCATACAGAAATTAACGTTGGAACACGGGTGCAAAAGTTCGTCTGCTAGTCCCATTTGACGAAAGAACATTTACTAAGCGATACTAAAACATAAACAGAACACACAATATCTGCCTTTACCGCCACAGCAGAGTAACAGCATATCTGTGTACTGGATTTTAGTCCAAAACAGGGAAACTGAAAAGAAGTGTTAACAGAATGGAATGATTTGCACGGAACTATACAACCGCGCATTAATCGATCGCCTGCGCAGGTTGACTGGTTGAGTGATTCGGATTCGATCAAACTTTCGCACAAAAACTCCTGTTTTTTTGAAATAACTGAAGAAAGGAGGAATAAAGAGGTTACACACCTCGTCTCAGTGATTATTAAAAATAATGGTCTCAGTTCGCGGTCATGAAAAAGCTCGCTGAAGCTCGCATTTTTCATGATCCGCTAACTTCGACCATTATTTTTAATAATCACTGAGACTCGGCATGTAACCTCTACGTGTATGTGTGTGTGTGTGTGTGTGTGTGTGTGTGTGTGTGTGTGTGTCGACTTAACAGCTTATTGCTGGGAAACTACTGGGCGCAGTTCGTTCAAAAGTTGATACACTAACTTGATAATAGGTCCGATTGATCGTATTGAAACTTTATAATGTTACCTGGGACCTAAATGCGAAATAAACCACAAAAAAACGACTTGGCGGCGGGGGGAATTCGCGGAGCCACAGCCAGCCAGGCAGTCTCATAGAACAGCCGAACGCGTCACACATTGACGAGAAATATAGCGTCATAAAAAGATTACGTCACGGTCAAAAGTCTTTGACGTCTTTTTCTCTCGCGCGGTGTGTGTGTGTGTGTTCATTTTGTGCACATGTGTTAGTGTTACTATGTGTGTGTGTGTGTGTGTGTGTGTGTGTGTGTGTGTGTGTGTGTGTGTGTGTGTGTGTGTGTGTGTGTGTGTGTGTGTGTGTGTGTAAGAGAGAGATAGAGAGGAAGAGAGAGAGGGAGTGAGGGAGAGTGTGTGTGTATGTGTGTGTGTGTGTGTGTGTGTGAATGTGTGTGTGCATTTTCACTGTGATCAAATTACAAATAAAAGAGAAAGGCCAGTCACCACGCACATCCTCGGCTCGCATGCAATGTATTTATATAGCAAAGGGAATGCCTGTAATTCACACAGATCAATCACGTGGTCTTAAACGTGCACAAGACAAAAACTTTCATACTGGGGGAGCGAGCCAATCTGAAGAGTACTCGGGTCCAGCGCGAGCGTTTTTTATTAGGAGAAGGTGTTACATATGAAACCGAGTTCTTCTTTAGCGTATAACTGGAGTCGACTTTGAGTTGTGCTGTAATACCCCGTAGACATACACACGTTAAGGTCAGACTTTGACATTTCTTGTCACGTAAAGATGACGTATTTGTTTTGTTTGTACGAGTGTTATTGAAATGCAGACGGCAGGATTCTTAAGTTTCTTTCAGCTGTACTTATTTCTAGTGATTTCAATATTTGGACTGATAGGAACATATTTTGATACCATCCTGACTAAGGCAGTTTATTTGCCGAAATATTGATCAAAACAAGTACATAACCTGGTTACTGGTGTGTCTTCTTTTTATTTAAATGATAGGAACAATGTATAGAACTTTCCTTGAATATGTAAACGAGAATTCCGAACTGTATGTTTCGGAACGTGAACTATCTCTGATAGCAAATGCATTTAAACAAATAGGATATTTAAAGAAAATAGTGTGATTGCATATTAGTATGAACATTAATCAGCAACAAAAATAGAAAATAATATCAGTCTATTGAAAAAAAGGATATTCATCAAGGCTGTCAAAAACTGTCATTTAATCAAACGGCAAACTGCAAAAGAATGTCCATGGACAAAGAGTCATCTTGAACAATCAAATGAAGTGATAACTCAACAGGACTTAGTCATGTTCTGGCACGAGGAGGGACCAATAAGTAATTATAGTGTGAATCTATGCGTCCGCCATCACAACATTGATTTTCCAAATGATGCAATAATAACCTCATTCATTACTGTGTATGTATTAATAAATGGAAAACCCCCACTGATTTCTCAAGAAATAGTAGAGATTAAAAGATGTGTTCGAACCCAACTTTAACTACTCAGCCTTGCAAATTGAAGATACAACTGTCCGAGGCGCACTTGTTGCATTTCGACCACAGAATGAACCATTCTCCTTGTCAAAGAAGACCCTTTTGGTCCAAAGCTTGAAACACAGTGCTTCCGGTATAAACGAGAAAGGTCTTGATCGCAGAACTATCGAGATGACTTGGACACGTACCAACAATCAATCGGCTGGCTGCTTCTAGTGAAGAGTGTTGTTTGTTTGCTTGTTGGGTGTGGGTTTTTGTTTGCTTGTTGGGTGTGTGGTTTTTGTTTGCTTGTTGGGTGTGTGGTTTTTGTTTGCTTGTTGGGTGAGTGTTTTTTGTTTGCTTGTTGGGTGTGTGTTTTTTGTTTGCTTGTTGGGTGTGTGTTTTTTGTTTGCTTGTTGGGTGTGTGGTTTTTGTTTGCTTGTTGGGTGTGTGGTTTTTGTTTGCTTGTTGGGTGTGGTTTTTGTTTGCTTGTTGGGTGTGTGGGTTTTGTTTGCTTGTTGGGTGTGGTTTTTGTTTGCTTGTTGGGTGTGTGGTTTTTGTTTGCTTGTTGGGTGTGTGGTTTTTGTTTGCTTGTTGGGTGTGTGGTTTTTGTTTGCTTGTTGGGTGTGTGGTTTTTGTTTGCTTGTTGGGTGTGGTTTTTGTTTGCTTGTTGGGTGTGTGGTTTTTGTTTGCTTGTTGGGTGTGTGGTTTTTGTTTGCTTGTTGGGTGAGTGGTTTTTGTTCGCTTGTTGGGTGTGGTTTTTGTTTGCTTGTTGGGTGAGTGGTTTTTGTTTGCTTGTTGGGTGAGTGGTTTTTGTTTGCTTGTTGGGTGAGTGGTTTTTGTTTGCTTGTTGGGTGTGTGGTTTTTGTTTGCTTGTTGGGTGAGTGGTTTTTGTTTGCTTGTTGGGTGTGTGGTTTTTGTTTGCTTGTTGGGTGTGTGGTTTTTGTTTGCTTGTGGTTTTTGTTTGCTTGTTGGGTGTGTGGTTTTTGTTTGCTTGTTGGGTGAGTGGTTTTTGTTTGCTTGTTGGGTGTGTGGTTTTTGTTTGCTTGTTGGGTGTGTGGTTTTTGTTTGCTTGTTGGGTGTGTGGTTTTTGTTTGCTTGTTGGGTGTGGTTTTTGTTTGCTTGTTGGGTGTGTGGTTTTTGTTTGCTTGTTGGGTGTGTGGTTTTTGTTTGCTTGTTGGGTGTGTGGTTTTTGTTTGCTTGTTGGGTGTGTGGTTTTTGTTTGCTTGTTGGGTGAGTGGTTTTTGTTTGCTTGTTGGGTGTGTGGTTTTTGTTTGCTTGTTGGGTGTGGGTTTTGTTTGCTTGTGGTTTTTGTTTGCTTGTTGGGTGTGTGGTTTTTGTTTGCTTGTTGGGTGTGTGGTTTTTGTTTGCTTGTTGGATGTGTGGTTTTTGTTTGCTTGTTGGGTGTGGGTTTTGTTTGCTTGTTGGATGTGTGGTTTTTGTTTGCTTGTTGGGTGTAGGTTTTGTTTGCTTGTTGGATGTGTGGTTTTTGTTTGCTTGTTGGGTGTGGGTTTTGTTTGCTTGTTGGATGTGTGGTTTTTGTTTGCTTGTTGGGTGTGTGGTTTTTGTTTGCTTGTTGGGTGTGTGGTTTTTGTTTGCTTGTTGGATGTGTGGTTTTTGTTTGCTTGTTGGATGTGTGGGTTTTGTTTGCTTGTTGGGTGAGTGGTTTTTGTTTGCTTGTTGGGTGTGTGGTTTTTGTTTGCTTGTTGGGTGTGTGGTTTTTGTTTGCTTGTTGGGTGTGTGGTTTTTGTTTGCTTGTTGGGTGTGTGGTTTTTGTTTGCTTGTTGGGTGTGTGGTTTTTGTTTGCTTGTTGGGTGTGGGTTTTGTTTGCTTGTTGGGTGTGTGGTTTTTGTTTGCTTGTTGGGTGTGGGTTTTGTTTGCTTGTTGGGTGTGTGGTTTTTGTTTGCTTGTTGGGTGTGTGGTTTTTGTTTGCTTGTTGGGTGTGGTTTTTGTTTGCTTGTTGGGTGTGTGGTTTTTGTTTGCTTGTTGGGTGTGTGGTTTTTGTTTGCTTGTTGTGTGTGTGGTTTTTGTTTGCTTGTTGGGTGTGTGGTTTTTGTTTGCTTGTTGGGTGTGTGGTTTTTGTTTGCTTGTTGGGTGTGTGGTTTTTGTTTGCTTGTTGGGTGAGTGGTTTTTGTTTGCTTGTTGGGTGTGTGGTTTTTGTTTGCTTGTTGGGTGTGGGTTTTGTTTGCTTGTGGTTTTTGTTTGCTTGTTGGGTGTGTGGTTTTTGTTTGCTTGTTGGGTGTGTGGTTTTTGTTTGCTTGTTGGATGTGTGGTTTTTGTTTGCTTGTTGGGTGTGTGGTTTTTGTTTGCTTGTTGGGTGTGGTTTTTGTTTGCTTGTTGGGTGTGTGGTTTTTGTTTGCTTGTTGGGTGTGGGTTTTGTTTGCTTGTGGTTTTTGTTTGCTTGTTGGGTGTGTGGTTTTTGTTTGCTTGTTGGATGTGTGGTTTTTGTTTGCTTGTTGGGTGTGTGGTTTTTGTTTGCTTGTTGGGTGTGTGGTTTTTGTTTGCTTGTTGGGTGTGTGGTTTTTGTTTGCTTGTTGGATGTGTGGTTTTTGTTTGCTTGTTGGATGTGTGGGTTTTGTTTGCTTGTTGGGTGAGTGGTTTTTGTTTGCTTGTTGGGTGTGTGGTTTTTGTTTGCTTGTTGGGTGTGTGGTTTTTGTTTGCTTGTTGGGTGTGTGGTTTTTGTTTGCTTGTTGGGTGTGTGGTTTTTGTTTGCTTGTGGTTTTTGTTTGCTTGTTGGGTGTGTGGTTTTTGTTTGCTTGTTGGGTGTGTGGTTTTTGTTTGCTTGTTGGGTGTGTGGTTTTTGTTTGCTTGTTGGGTGTGTGGTTTTTGTTTGCTTGTTGGGTGTGTGGTTTTTGTTTGCTTGTTGGGTGTGTGGTTTTTGTTTGCTTGTTGGGTGAGTGGTTTTTGTTTGCTTGTTGGGTGTGTGGTTTTTGTTTGCTTGTTGGGTGTGTGGTTTTTGTTTGCTTGTTGGGTGAGTGGTTTTTGTTTGCTTGTTGGGTGTGTGGTTTTTGTTTGCTTGTTGGGTGTGTGGTTTTTGTTTGCTTGTTGGGTGAGTGGTTTTTGTTTGCTTGTGGTTTTTGTTTGCTTGTTGGGTGTGTGGTTTTTGTTTGCTTGTGGTTTTTGTTTGCTTGTTGGGTGTGTGGTTTTTGTTTGCTTGTGGTTTTTGTTTGCTTGTTGGGTGTGTGGTTTTTGTTTGCTTGTTGGGTGTGTGGTTTTTGTTTGCTTGTGGTTTTTGTTTGCTTGTTGGGTGTGTGGTTTTTGCTTGCTTGTTGGGTGAGTGGTTTTTGTTTGCTTGTTGGGTGTGTGGTTTTTGTTTGCTTGTTGGGTGTGTGGTTTTTGTTTGCTTGTTGGGTGTGTGGTTTTTGTTTGCTTGTTGGGTGTGGTTTTTGTTTGCTTGTTGGGTGTGTGGTTTTTGTTTGCTTGTTGGGTGTGTGGTTTTTGTTTGCTTGTTGGGTGTGTGGTTTTTGTTTGCTTGTTGGGTGTGTGGTTTTTGTTTGCTTGTTGGGTGAGTGGTTTTTGTTTGCTTGTTGGGTGTGTGGTTTTTGTTTGCTTGTTGGGTGTGGGTTTTGTTTGCTTGTGGTTTTTGTTTGCTTGTTGGGTGTGTGGTTTTTGTTTGCTTGTTGGGTGTGTGGTTTTTGTTTGCTTGTTGGATGTGTGGTTTTTGTTTGCTTGTTGGGTGTGGGTTTTGTTTGCTTGTTGGATGTGTGGTTTTTGTTTGCTTGTTGGGTGTGGGTTTTGTTTGCTTGTTGGATGTGTGGTTTTTGTTTGCTTGTTGGGTGTGGGTTTTGTTTGCTTGTTGGATGTGTGGTTTTTGTTTGCTTGTTGGGTGTGTGGTTTTTGTTTGCTTGTTGGGTGTGTGGTTTTTGTTTGCTTGTTGGGTGTGTGGTTTTTGTTTGCTTGTTGGATGTGTGGTTTTTGTTTGCTTGTTGGATGTGTGGGTTTTGTTTGCTTGTTGGGTGAGTGGTTTTTGTTTGCTTGTTGGGTGTGTGGTTTTTGTTTGCTTGTTGGGTGTGTGGTTTTTGTTTGCTTGTTGGGTGTGTGGTTTTTGTTTGCTTGTTGGGTGTGTGGTTTTTGTTTGCTTGTTGGGTGTGTGGTTTTTGTTTGCTTGTTGGGTGTGGGTTTTGTTTGCTTGTTGGGTGTGTGGTTTTTGTTTGCTTGTTGGGTGTGGGTTTTGTTTGCTTGTTGGGTGTGTGGTTTTTGTTTGCTTGTTGGGTGTGTGGTTTTTGTTTGCTTGTTGGGTGTGGTTTTTGTTTGCTTGTTGGGTGTGTGGTTTTTGTTTGCTTGTTGGGTGTGTGGTTTTTGTTTGCTTGTTTGGTGTGTGGTTTTTGTTTGCTTGTTGGGTGTGTGGTTTTTGTTTGCTTGTTGGGTGTGTGGTTTTTGTTTGCTTGTTGGGTGAGTGGTTTTTGTTTGCTTGTTGGGTGTGTGGTTTTTGTTTGCTTGTTGGGTGTGGGTTTTGTTTGCTTGTGGTTTTTGTTTGCTTGTTGGGTGTGTGGTTTTTGTTTGCTTGTTGGGTGTGTGGTTTTTGTTTGCTTGTTGGATGTGTGGTTTTTGTTTGCTTGTTGGGTGTGTGGTTTTTGTTTGCTTGTTGGGTGTGGTTTTTGTTTGCTTGTTGGGTGTGTGGTTTTTGTTTGCTTGTTGGATGTGTGGTTTTTGTTTGCTTGTTGGGTGTGGGTTTTGTTTGCTTGTGGTTTTTGTTTGCTTGTTGGGTGTGTGGTTTTTGTTTGCTTGTTGGATGTGTGGTTTTTGTTTGCTTGTTGGGTGTGTTTGCTTGTTGGGTGTGTGGTTTTTGTTTGCTTGTTGGGTGTGTGGTTTTTGTTTGCTTGTTGGGTGTGTGGTTTTTGTTTGCTTGTTGGGTGTGTGGTTTTTGTTTGCTTGTTGGGTGAGTGGTTTTTGTTTGCTTGTTGGGTGTGTGGTTTTTGTTTGCTTGTTGGGTGTGGGTTTTGTTTGCTTGTGGTTTTTGTTTGCTTGTTGGGTGTGTGGTTTTTGTTTGCTTGTTGGGTGTGTGGTTTTTGTTTGCTTGTTGGATGTGTGGTTTTTGTTTGCTTGTTGGGTGTGTGGTTTTTGTTTGCTTGTTGGGTGTGGTTTTTGTTTGCTTGTTGGGTGTGTGGTTTTTGTTTGCTTGTTGGATGTGTGGTTTTTGTTTGCTTGTTGGGTGTGGGTTTTGTTTGCTTGTGGTTTTTGTTTGCTTGTTGGGTGTGTGGTTTTTGTTTGCTTGTTGGATGTGTGGTTTTTGTTTTCTTGTTGGGTGTGTGGTTTTTGTTTGCTTGTTGGGTGTGTGGTTTTTGTTTGCTTGTTGGGTGTGTGGTTTTTGTTTGCTTGTTGGATGTGTGGTTTTTGTTTGCTTGTTGGATGTGTGGGTTTTGTTTGCTTGTTGGGTGTGTGGTTTTTGTTTGCTTGTTGGGTGTGTGGTTTTTGTTTGCTTGTTGGGTGTGGTTTTTGTTTGCTTGTTGGGTGTGTGGTTTTTGTTTGCTTGTTGGGTGTGTGGTTTTTGTTTGCTTGTTGGGTGTGTGGTTTTTGTTTGCTTGTTGGGTGTGTGGTTTTTGTTTGCTTGTTGGGTGTGTGGTTTTTGTTTGCTTGTTGGGTGAGTGGTTTTTGTTTGCTTGTTGGGTGTGTGGTTTTTGTTTGCTTGTTGGGTGTGGGTTTTGTTTGCTTGTGGTTTTTGTTTGCTTGTTGGGTGTGTGGTTTTTGTTTGCTTGTTGGGTGTGTGGTTTTTGTTTGCTTGTTGGATGTGTGGTTTTTGTTTGCTTGTTGGGTGTGTGGTTTTTGTTTGCTTGTTGGGTGTGGTTTTTGTTTGCTTGTTGGGTGTGTGGTTTTTGTTTGCTTGTTGGATGTGTGGTTTTTGTTTGCTTGTTGGGTGTGGGTTTTGTTTGCTTGTGGTTTTTGTTTGCTTGTTGGGTGTGTGGTTTTTGTTTGCTTGTTGGATGTGTGGTTTTTGTTTGCTTGTTGGGTGTGTTTGCTTGTTGGGTGTGTGGTTTTTGTTTGCTTGTTGGGTGTGTGGTTTTTGTTTGCTTGTTGGGTGTGTGGTTTTTGTTTGCTTGTTGGGTGTGTGGTTTTTGTTTGCTTGTTGGGTGAGTGGTTTTTGTTTGCTTGTTGGGTGTGTGGTTTTTGTTTGCTTGTTGGGTGTGGGTTTTGTTTGCTTGTGGTTTTTGTTTGCTTGTTGGGTGTGTGGTTTTTGTTTGCTTGTTGGGTGTGTGGTTTTTGTTTGCTTGTTGGATGTGTGGTTTTTGTTTGCTTGTTGGGTGTGTGGTTTTTGTTTGCTTGTTGGGTGTGGTTTTTGTTTGCTTGTTGGGTGTGTGGTTTTTGTTTGCTTGTTGGATGTGTGGTTTTTGTTTGCTTGTTGGGTGTGGGTTTTGTTTGCTTGTGGTTTTTGTTTGCTTGTTGGGTGTGTGGTTTTTGTTTGCTTGTTGGATGTGTGGTTTTTGTTTTCTTGTTGGGTGTGTGGTTTTTGTTTGCTTGTTGGGTGTGTGGTTTTTGTTTGCTTGTTGGGTGTGTGGTTTTTGTTTGCTTGTTGGATGTGTGGTTTTTGTTTGCTTGTTGGATGTGTGGGTTTTGTTTGCTTGTTGGGTGAGTGGTTTTTGTTTGCTTGTTGGGTGTGTGGTTTTTGTTTGCTTGTTGGGTGTGTGGTTTTTGTTTGCTTGTTGGGTGTGTGGTTTTTGTTTGCTTGTTGGGTGTGTGGTTTTTGTTTGCTTGTTGGGTGAGTGGTTTTTGTTTGCTTGTTGGGTGTGTGGTTTTTGTTTGCTTGTTGGGTGTGGTTTTTGTTTGCTTGTTGGGTGTATGGTTTTTGTTTGCTTGTTGGATGTGTGGTTTTTGTTTGCTTGTTGGGTGTGGGTTTTGTTTGCTTGTGGTTTTTGTTTGCTTGTTGGGTGTGTGGTTTTTGTTTGCTTGTTGGATGTGTGGTTTTTGTTTGCTTGTTGGGTGTGTGGGTTTTGTTTGCTTGTGGTTTTTGTTTGCTTGTTGGATGTGTGGTTTTTGTTTGCTTGTTGGGTGTGTGGTTTTTGTTTGCTTGTTGGGTGTGTGGTTTTTGTTTGCTTGTTTGGGTGTGTGGTTTTTGTTTGCTTGTTGGGTGTGGGTTTTGTTTGCTTGTTGGGTGTGTGGTTTTTGTTTGCTTGTTGGGTGTGGGTTTTGTTTGCTTGTTGGGTGTGTGGTTTTTGTTTGCTTGTTGGATGTGTGGTTTTTGTTTGCTTGTTGGGTGTGGGTTTTGTTTGCTTGTGGTTTTTGTTTGCTTGTTGGGTGTGTGGTTTTTGTTTGCTTGTTGGGTGTGTGGTTTTTGTTTGCTTGTTGGGTGTGTGGTTTTTGTTTGCTTGTTGGGTGTGGTTTTTGTTTGCTTGTTGGGTGTGTGGTTTTTGTTTGCTTGTTGGGTGTGTGGTTTTTGTTTGCTTGTTGGGTGAGTGGTTTTTGTTCGCTTGTTGGGTGTGTGGTTTTTGTTTGCTTGTTGGGTGTGGGTTTTGTTTGCTTGTGGTTTTTGTTTGCTTGTTGGGTGAGTGGTTTTTGTTTGCTTGTTGGGTGAGTGGTTTTTGTTTGCTTGTTGGGTGAGTGGTTTTTGTTTGCTTGTTGGGTGTGTGGTTTTTGTTTGCTTGTTGGGTGAGTGGTTTTTGTTTGCTTGTTGGGTGTGTGGTTTTTGTTTGCTTGTTGGGTGTGTGGTTTTTGTTTGCTTGTGGTTTTTGTTTGCTTGTTGGGTGTGTGGTTTTTGTTTTCTTGTTGGGTGAGTGGTTTTTGTTTGCTTGTTGGGTGTGTGGTTTTTGTTTGCTTGTTGGGTGTGTGGTTTTTGTTTGCTTGTTGGGTGTGTGGTTTTTGTTTGCTTGTTGGGTGTGGTTTTTGTTTGCTTGTTGGGTGTGTGGTTTTTGTTTGCTTGTTGGGTGTGTGGTTTTTGTTTGCTTGTTGGGTGTGTGGTTTTTGTTTGCTTGTTGGGTGTGTGGTTTTTGTTTGCTTGTTGGGTGAGTGGTTTTTGTTTGCTTGTTGGGTGTGTGGTTTTTGTTTGCTTGTTGGGTGTGGGTTTTGTTTGCTTGTGGTTTTTGTTTGCTTGTTGGGTGTGTGGTTTTTGTTTGCTTGTTGGGTGAGTGTTTTTTGTTTGCTTGTTGGGTGTGGGTTTTGTTTGCTTGTTGGATGTGTGGTTTTTGTTTGCTTGTTGGGTGTGTGGGTTTTGTTTGCTTGTTGGATGTGTGGTTTTTGTTTGCTTGTTGGGTGTGTGGTTTTTGTTTGCTTGTTGGGTGTGTGGTTTTTGTTTGCTTGTTGGATGTGTGGTTTTTGTTTGCTTGTTGGATGTGTGGGTTTTGTTTGCTTGTTGGGTGAGTGGTTTTTGTTTGCTTGTTGGGTGTGTGGTTTTTGTTTGCTTGTTGGGTGTGTGGTTTTTGTTTGCTTGTTGGGTGTGTGGTTTTTGTTTGCTTGTTGGGTGTGTGGTTTTTGTTTGCTTGTTGGGTGAGTGTTTTTTGTTTGCTTGTTGGGTGTGGGTTTTGTTTGCTTGTTGGATGTGTGGTTTTTGTTTGCTTGTTGGGTGTGGGTTTTGTTTGCTTGTTGGGTGTGTGGTTTTTGTTTGCTTGTTGGGTGTGTGGTTTTTGTTTGCTTGTTGGGTGTGGTTTTTGTTTGCTTGTTGGGTGTGTGGTTTTTGTTTGCTTGTTGGGTGTGTGGTTTTTGTTTGCTTGTTGGGTGTGTGGTTTTTGTTTGCTTGTTGGGTGTGTGGTTTTTGTTTGCTTGTTGGGTGTGTGGTTTTTGTTTGCTTGTTGGGTGTGTGGTTTTTGTTTGCTTGTTGGGTGAGTGGTTTTTGTTTGCTTGTTGGGTGTGTGGTTTTTGTTTGCTTGTTGGGTGTGGGTTTTGTTTGCTTGTGGTTTTTGTTTGCTTGTTGGGTGTGTGGTTTTTGTTTGCTTGTTGGGTGTGTGGTTTTTGTTTGCTTGTTGGGTGTGTGGTTTTTGTTTGCTTGTTGGATGTGTGGTTTTTGTTTGCTTGTTGGGTGTGGGTTTTGTTTGCTTGTGGTTTTTGTTTGCTTGTTGGGTGTGTGGTTTTTGTTTGCTTGTTGGATGTGTGGTTTTTGTTTGCTTGTTGGGTGTGTGGTTTTTGTTTGCTTGTTGGGTGTGTGGTTTTTGTTTGCTTGTTGGGTGTGTGGTTTTTGTTTGCTTGTTGGATGTGTGGTTTTTGTTTGCTTGTTGGATGTGTGGGTTTTGTTTGCTTGTTGGGTGAGTGGTTTTTGTTTGCTTGTTGGGTGTGTGGTTTTTGTTTGCTTGTTGGGTGTGTGGTTTTTGTTTGCTTGTTGGGTGTGTGGTTTTTGTTTGCTTGTTGGGTGAGTGGTTTTTGTTTGCTTGTTGGGTGAGTGGTTTTTGTTTGCTTGTTGGGTGTGTGGTTTTTGTTTGCTTGTTGGGTGTGGTTTTTGTTTGCTTGTTGGGTGTGTGGTTTTTGTTTGCTTGTTGGATGTGTGGTTTTTGTTTGCTTGTTGGGTGTGGGTTTTGTTTGCTTGTGGTTTTTGTTTGCTTGTTGGGTGTGTGGTTTTTGTTTGCTTGTTGGGTGTGGGTTTTGTTTGCTTGTGGTTTTTGTTTGCTTGTTGGGTGTGTGGTTTTTGTTTGCTTGTTGGATGTGTGGTTTTTGTTTGCTTGTTGGGTGTGTGGGTTTTGTTTGCTTGTGGTTTTTGTTTGCTTGTTGGGTGTGTGGTTTTTGTTTGCTTGTTGGATGTGTGGTTTTTGTTTGCTTGTTGGGTGTGTGGTTTTTGTTTGCTTGTTGGGTGTGTGGTTTTTGTTTGCTTGTTGGGTGTGTGGTTTTTGTTTGCTTGTTTGGGTGTGTGGTTTTTGTTTGCTTGTTGGGTGTGGGTTTTGTTTGCTTGTTGGGTGTGTGGTTTTTGTTTGCTTGTTGGGTGTGGGTTTTGTTTGCTTGTTGGGTGTGTGGTTTTTGTTTGCTTGTTGGATGTGTGGTTTTTGTTTGCTTGTTGGGTGTGGGTTTTGTTTGCTTGTGGTTTTTGTTTGCTTGTTGGGTGTGTGGTTTTTGTTTGCTTGTTGGGTGTGTGGTTTTTGTTTGCTTGTTGGGTGTGTGGTTTTTGTTTGCTTGTTGGGTGTGGTTTTTGTTTGCTTGTTGGGTGTGTGGTTTTTGTTTGCTTGTTGGGTGTGTGGTTTTTGTTTGCTTGTTGGGTGAGTGGTTTTTGTTTGCTTGTTGGGTGTGTGGTTTTTGTTTGCTTGTTGGGTGTGGGTTTTGTTTGCTTGTGGTTTTTGTTTGCTTGTTGGGTGTGTGGTTTTTGTTTGCTTGTTGGGTGTGTGGTTTTTGTTTGCTTGTTGGATGTGTGGTTTTTGTTTGCTTGTTGGGTGTGTGGTTTTTGTTTGCTTGTTGGGTGTGTGGTTTTTGTTTGCTTGTTGGATGTGTGGTTTTTGTTTGCTTGTTGGATGTGTGGTTTTTGTTTGCTTGTTGGGTGTGGGTTTTGTTTGCTTGTTGGGTGTGGGTTTTGTTTGCTTGTTGGGTGTGTGGTTTTTGTTTGCTTGTTGGGTGTGGGTTTTGTTTGCTTGTTGGGTGTGGGTTTTGTTTGCTTGTTGGGTGTGGTTTTTGTTTGCTTGTTGGATGTGTGGTTTTTGTTTGCTTGTTGGGTGTGTGGTTTTTGTTTGCTTGTTGGGTGTGGGTTTTTTGTTTGCTTGTTGGGTGTGGGTTTTGTTTGCTTGTTGGGTGTGTGGTTTTTGTTTGCTTGTTGGGTGTGTGGTTTTTGTTTGCTTGTTGGGTGTGTGGTTTTTGTTTGCTTGTTGGGTGTGTGGGTTTTGTTTGCTTGTTGGGTGTGTGGGTTTTGTTTGCTTGTTGGGTGTGTGGGTTTTGTTTGCTTGTTGGGTGTGTGGTTTTTGTTTGCTTGTTGGGTGAGTGGTTTTTGTTTGCTTGTTGGGTGTGTGGTTTTTGTTTGCTTGTTGGGTGTGGGTTTTGTTTGCTTATTGGGTGTGTGGTTTTTGTTTGCTTGTTGGGTGTGTGGTTTTTGTTTGCTTGTTGGGTGTGTGGTTTTGTTTGCTTGTTGGGTGTGTGGTTTTTGTTTGCTTGTTGGGTGTGGTTTTGTTTTTTTCTTCTCACAAATGTGTTTCACTAAGTGCAACCAGTATCAGTTACGAAATTCATCATCAGCGACACATCGCACTAAGCGCAGGAATCACGAGGGATGGTCTTACCCCGATACGAGTAAAAGTCAGGGAAAACCTGAGATTGTGACCCGAATCGTTTACACAGAAGCACTCTGCCTGTAACATCTGTTGTTCATGTACGGTTAATTTAGTACTGCTTCCGTGCTATCTGCAGGTTTACGCACCTCCTCGTCTTTGTAGCAGTTTCTGTCGGAACTATAACTGGTTCTGTCCCTTTATCCATTATTCTGGACTTGTTCTGCTACTAGCTTGAAGCATAATTTATATATTGATTGAGTTGTTAGATTCATATTTGAATGATATTTGTTTTTATTATTTTGTTTTTTAAGTGTTGTAATTGATAATTGTTTGTGGTTATATGAGCAACTGTGTTTTTTTATATTTAGTCAAGTTTTGACTAAATATTTTAACATCGAGGGGGAATCGAAACGAGGGTCGTGGTGTATGTGTGCGTGTGTGTGTGTGTGTGTGTGTGTGTAGAGCGATTCAGACTAAACTACTGGACCGATCTTTATGAAATTTGACATGAGATTTCCTGGGTATAAAATCCCCGAACGTTTTCTTCATTTTTTTGATAAATGTCTTTGATGACGTCATATCCGGCTTTTCGTGAAAGTTGAGGCGGCACTGTCACGCCCTCATTTTTCAATCAAATTGGTTGACATTTTGGTCAAGTAATCTTCGACGAAGCCCGGACTTCGGTATTGCATTTCAGCTTGGTGGCTTAAAAATTAATTAATGACTTTGGTCATTAAAAATCTGAAAATTGTAAAAAAAAATAAAAATTTATAAAACGATCCAAATTTACGTTTATCTTATTCTCCATCATTTGCTGATTCCAGAAACATATAAATATGTTATATTTGGATTAAAAACAAGCTCTGAAAATTAAATATATAAAAATTATTATCAAAATTAAATTGTCCAAATCAATTTAAAAACACTTTCATCTTATTCCTTGTCGGTTCCTGATTCCAAAAACATATAGATATGATATGTTTGGATTAAAAACACGCTCAGAAAGTTAAAACAAAGAGAGGTACAGAAAAGCGTGCTATCCTTCTTAGCGCAACTACTACCCCGCTCTTCTTGTCAATTTCACTGCCTTTGCCATGAGCGGTGGACTGACGATGCTACGAGTATACGGTCTTGCTGAAAAATGGCATTGCGTTCAGTTTCATTCTGTGAGTTCGACAGCTACTTGACTAAATATGTTATTTTCGCCTTACGCGACTTGTTTAAATATGTTATAACAAACAGTGATATTGAACGTGATTGTTTTGATATATAGTGTTGTGATATATTGTAATAAAGCGTGGATTTGTATTGATCTGTTGTTTAATTTGAGGCTCAAACTGATTTTTCAATTAGTTTAATAATATGTATGATTGCACACACACACACACACACACACACACACACACACACACACACACACACACACACACACACACACACACACACACGTTCCTGTGTCTGTAAACTGTCTGCCAAGCCGGTAGGAAACTTTCTGTTGTTCACGCACGGTTACTGCAATCAATTATACATTCTATTATTTGGGTGTCTTCTCCATGCAACAATATTGATCGAGAAATGTTTTTTTTTCTATCGAAACGCCTGCTGTTCTATCCACACACACACACACACACACACACACACACACATACATACACACACTTACACAGACATACACATAGAAACAGACAGACACACACACACACACACTCACACACAGACACACGTTCATACAAACACACATAGACACACACATACACTCACACATACACACACACCAACTCACCCTCCACCCACACACACACACACACACACACACACACACACACACACACACACACACACACACACACACATACACACACTACCACACACAAACACGCGCGCGCGAAAACAAACCTTTTGTGTACTTTCTCTGTCCTTATTTCAGCCCGAAAATGCGAAAATGCAGTACCAAAGCTGCGTGCAGCGAGCTTCGTGGCGTAGACGTGGAACAATTAGATCAATATTAAGGGTCTATTTATAGAGCTTTTGCAGTCAGGACTCTGATTATCGAGAAACGAAATGCATGAAAGGTATCATTGTGGTTGGGACATCGATTTTGCAGAGACCTGGGCTAATTTTGACGCAAGGATCATGCGTGAGGATTTTAGCTACCAAAAACTGGGTTTCCTGTTAAACTGGTTGATCTCTGCCCTGTGTTCATTTTTAATGTAAATGTTGTTTGTAGTTTCATGTTCTTTATAATTAAGTTTTACGTCGTTTTCTTTGTATGTTTTGGCATTATTTGTTTGTTGTTTCTGTTTTTGTTATTTATTTGTACCGATATGTCGTTGAACAATATCCTTACGACGAGACATATAACATGAACACCTATATCTGACTATTTCAGCAATACATCCACGTTGACATGAGAGTTACGGACAAATTTTTTCATACAAAAAGAAAACTTGAAAAATATAAACCCCGATTATCGACAAAAACACTTGACGATTGATGATGCTCGATCCCATATACCGATGTCCCTTAATTAATACAATTCCAAGTCGATTTGATGTATTTATTATTTTTTGACGTGGGTTTGTTTCTTTTCTTAAATCGAGTCCGTTTCTCTCAGTCGAACGCAAGCATCAACTTACAAGAGTCGCACTACCCAGTTGTATGCGTGTTTTGGAGTAATCAGCTACCTGCACTTCTGGCAGAAAGACCGAGATCTTTTTCGTGCCACAGTGGTGACACGGGGGTGGAACATGGATACCTTCTCTGAGTGTTCACATAATATGAACCGTCCCGGCCCGGATTCGAACCCCTGACCAGACGACCACAAGTCGAGAGCTCTACTAACTGAGCTACCGATTTTGGTCGACATTGCGAGAGAATTCTCCTCATTTTTGTAAACTCAATAAAAATGTTTTAGGCTTAACATTAGAATCAAACCGAAATTTGCACAGAAATGACTTTAATATCTTACATGCAAAGAGGAAAACCAAACTTACCATTTTGCTTGACGTAAATGTTTTTCGTTCGTACTTGTGCCTACATGTATGCTGTCTACCAAGCCGCGTAACGATTGCAATGTTGTGCAATGATTATTAGATTCGACTCATTGGCTTTTTGCCCCACCAGCAAACGTATTTATCTGCCTGGTAAACACAAGTTTCCCAAAGTCCAGTCAAGGTGCAATTAATTGGATTGGATTGGATTGGATAAGATTTACAGTCCAGTGAGGTTACCCTCATGGAAATTCGGGCTGCTTTCTCCCCGGGGAAAGCGAGCTGCCATACATACGGCGCTACCCATATTTTTTTTTTTTTTCCTGCATGCGTGTATTCATGTTTCCTGAGACTTAATGCCGTGTGAGATGGAATTTTTTTACTTTATTCCAAGTCCCACGGGTATTTGATGGACATTTTTATCTATGCCTATGCAATTTTGCCAGGAAAGACCCTTTTGTCAATCGTGGGATCTTTAACGTGCACACCCCAATGTAGTGTACACGAAGGGACCTCGGTTTTTCGTCTCATCCGAAAGACTAGCACTTGAACCCACCACCGATCGTAACGAGGAAAGGGCACGAACAAACCCAAATAGAAACAACCTAAAGAATGACAGACAGAAGAACCATAAATAAACAACCGTTTTACACTCAATTTAATCTACGTACACATCTACACACACACACACACACACACACACCATGAAAGGTGCACACAGAAAACATGATGTTTTGCATGAGACAAGCACTAGATAAAAAAAACTCGTTCATGTGCCTGTACTCTGCCTTGGGCCACTGATCTGAAAATAAGTGGGCCGTGAAATCCATTGCATATAAAGGTGCATCTGCATCTGTCACCCCTGTCACGTGACGTACCCATAAAACACTGACGAGGACGCGGAAGTTACCTGGTAGTCACTCAGTTGTACCCAAAAAGCGACAACACCTGTTTACACAATCATCATCGCTGTCTGCCTTCTCTTTTGTTGTCACCTGTGTCATCGCTGTCTGCCTTCGCCTCAACCCCTCACTGACCTCCTGCTATAGCGGTGAGTTGTTGCTGTTTCTCCTCGCCCGGTCTTGCTTTCGGTTTTGTTCTCCCTCCGCCCCCCTGCTGTGTCGTCTGCACTATGGAGAGGTCACAACGCAAGTGTGTATTTATAACGGACACGGCTATGTTTTCAGTGTGTTTTCTCGTCCATGAGCTGTCGAACGTGTAATTATTTTTTGTCCCTGCATTTTAGAAAACGCAGAAGTATGGCTACACTAGCTAAACATCATAATAATCCAGTGAGTCAGATCTCTCCGTCAGCTTCCGTGTTGACTTGTCAAGGGGATAATTACATTGGCCGCCGAGCGAGGAGTTGCCTCCCTTATGCCAGCTCAAGCCAAGCCATCTCCCATGCAGGCTGGGCATTCTGATCATCATCGCTCCACGCTATCGCTTTAGTCCCTCTGACCGGACGCTAAAGTCCTACGCGAATCTATCAAAACAAGAATACAGAGTTATCTCCCATTTGTTGTTCGCGAACAGTGTTTGCGAGACGAAAATGATTGCAGATTGGCCGACTTCGACAGTGATCTCCGTTCTGTTCTTCACAGTTATGATAAAGACATCGTTCTAAGGTCAAAACAAGTCAAAATGTTGGGACTGCTGTCGGAATGAGACCGTAATAATATGGTTGCATCACTGTCCAAAAAATCGTTTGCTCCAGCGAGCGCCGAAACCAAACGGATGATTATCACGTGACACTTATGCCATATTTAGAGTTGTTTGCACAGCAAATACAGCCGCGAAAAATAGCTCGCTTGAAACTGTCTTACATATCAATTCCTTTGTAATTTAAAAATTACACAACACCATGAACAAGAGGCGAAGCCATCAAGGCTCACGTAAGAAATCGACAAACAGTAACACACACACACACACACACACACACACACACACACACACACACACACACACATACACACACACACACACACAGACACAGAGAAAGAGCATAGGTGAAACTGTGCAAGAAAGCGAGACACTATAGATCTAGATCTGTCTGTCTGCATGTAGCCTACAGGGACACGACTGCCAACTAGTCTCGGCCCCCTCAAAATAATAATGACCGAGACTTTCAGTACTTCCTTCGCGTGACGTCTAACCCTCTTACGTCATAATGTGACGTCAATGTAATGTGACGTCTTCAAATGTTAGAGTTTCTATCACAGACATACACACGCACGCACGCACGCACGCACATACGCACATACGCACGCACGCACAGACAGACAAAAGTTAGCATCGCATAGGCTACACTTACGTGAGCCAAAAATCATTATCGACGATCGCGAATCTGCTTATTTTCATAACACATTACGAAAAGATCTAAATATGTTAAAAAAAATCGATTTCCTCGCCAGACAAGGAAAACCAAGGCATCCTGTCAGGGATAGAATGAGCCGAACTCATTTTGACCTGAGTTCAGGATGGCAGGCTGGGGTCCTGGCACTGGTCTAGGCGGAAGAAAACACTTAGAACTGTGTGTGTGTGTGTGTGTGTGTGTGTGTGTGTGTGTACATGTGGGTGTTTGTGTGTACATGTGGGTGTTTGTGTGTACATGTGGGTGTTTGTGTGTACATGTGTGTTTGTGGATTTACCGCAATAATATTATGCGTCCGTCACTATATTGCAGCAAATTGCGGACCAAAGACCGTCTATTTGGGGACGTCCGCAAATAGTCGCATTTTTCGGCCGATATCCACAAATTGCTGCGATGTAGCGACGGACGACCCCAGTTGGTCCTATTTGGTCCACATATTGCGGTAAATCCACACACACACACACACACACACACACACACACACACACATGTAGAGAAAATATACAACATATAAACACACATACCCACATACACTGTCACACATAGTAGAGCTTGCACGGGGGGACTGAAAGAGACCCAGAGACGAGCACAGGTATAAAAAAAAAAAGTCTGTCCGGGTGAACAGGAAAGGACGTTTTAAAATATTTTTAAAAAATCCAATCAACTTTTGCATAGTGTCTAAGAATAAAAGTTGTTAAGGACGATTAGTACTATCTTGTATTAAAAGGGTTAAGCACTACTGCCAATAGTTTTTGTTGTACCAAGGTAACATGTTCAAAAAATGTGACCAAAAATGGGTAAATAGCAACCCCGGAGTGACGCATAACGCTGACCTCCTAAGCCAGCCAGGTGTGCCGCGTGAGCACGTTTTTCACACCAATTGTGTGACATTGCGGTAACATTGCATTCCTCGGTCAGATTCTGTCCAATGAACTTCTCAGCAGCCAATAGGGGGTGCTTTCAAAGTGCAAACAACACCCCCCCCTCCACTACCCTATTAGCTTACGGCAATAATTATGAGGCACTAAAATTACCAAAATTAAACTTGGAGAATACATGGAATAACTTAGTTTTCTGCGTAATTATTGAAGTGACTTATAAAAAGATGCGTCACGGGATATATAGCCTACGTTTTCATCCATGGAATTGGTATTTTGTCTCGGCAGGGTGAATGAATTCATGATGTCTTTTCCGGCCAAATCTGGCCTTGCCAAGACTGAAACAAAATATGGTTCTATTAATTAGAAAAAAACACAGTACACACCAAGTTCCAAAGACTTTCGGGCCACGCCCTTCTTCAGTGAAATGAATGAGAATGTAAGTAAACAATGACCAATGACGTAAAATTCTTGATTTAAAAAAAAATATATATATATATATATATATATGAGACAGTGACAAAAGGTCAGGTGTCATGTCCACTGTCCCGAATGACACACAATTGCTGAAATTTCACCATTGCCAAAAGAATTTTTAAAAAATAAGAATTGATAGAAAATGGATGTGAAAACTGACTTCAATTGTTGATCAGTATTTTCTATACCACTAACTAATAATCTACGCACACATAGCTGTTTGGCAAATGTATGTTGCATGGGACACACTGACATGAAAGTGGAAGTTCTTTTCCCTCTAGAGAAACTACATATCAAGTTACACTTTTTGTGCTCTTCCGTTCCAGTTGACAATCAATTGTTAACGAATGTTATTAGAAAAAATAGAACGAAAACAGATTTGATAGATTGAAAAATGTGCTGGTACGGTCATTTGGGACATACTGACATGAAAACGTCACCTTTTGTCATTGACTCATATATATAAAACAAAATATAGTTCTACAACTTCTAGGCTTGCGTTGATTATTCTGCCCATGGTGAATTTCCAATGCTTTGTTTCCACATCCCATGACAAAATCTCCTTACTTTGGTCATGCCATATAATATATACTTTACAGCTCCGTCCATCCATGGTATCGCGTGATATTGTGTCGAGACTGGGTCAATGAATATGATTATATTCTTTCACCCCGTCATACTTATACATACATCCTGCTTTCACTTTAGGTTTGTTCTAATTTGTCGACTTGGAAAATTCTTGCATTTTGACAGATTCAGTATGTCATTTCCTAAAACCAAGAGCTTTTAACTGCAAGAACTGTGTATAGGCTCAAACCCCATTTTGTTTAAAAGAAATACTACAGAATTCCGGCCCCTTTCTACTTTTAAACAAAACGAGTAAATGGTCCAATGACTCAGCTTTGCCACACGTAACATTAAATTAATGACATATGACACCGACTGACCAAAAAGTCGACTACACCAGTACAAAAAATACGATAGCCAGAAAACGTCAGTCCTGTTTCGTAAAATAATGTATGTGTGAATGTGTCTTTCAGATAAAGTTTGCTGATGGGACAAAAGCGAAGATGGCAACAGCTTTCACAGACGATGATGACTTCTACAAAATGGATGCCAGTCCCAAAGGTCAGTTGACTGGTGTAAACCATGGTTATCTTCATTACTTGAATGGCACAGGGATAGATGGGAGGAGCATTGCCATTTTGAAGCGTTGTCAACAAAAGAGAGTATTTTGGAAACAGTGCTTTCCTGGCCATGGCCTTGGAGTGTTGTTAGGGCGTGTCCAGATGCAACACTCCGAGGGTTTAGGTGGGGAGAAAACGATAATTGGTCGGTTTACCCTGACAACCAAATGTTAAGTGGATATAATAGAAGACCCAAAGCCGAAAGCAGGCTCACGCAGTAACCTTGCCAAGGGGTACGCCTTCCTGGATATGGTATTTAGTCCATGGAAGCATAATTTTTCCAAAGTGGTGTCAGCTGAGCTTAGACTGTATGTGTCAATGTAGTTTGTGACCTAGCTGATTCCAAATGCATTACTCTAATGGAATGTGTGGATATGGTTGCAAAGGTAGCCGAATAACAATGCGCCCTTTGATAGGACGTTCAAGGGAATTCCTTTGGGTCTTTTTTCAGATGGTATGCGCCAGTAGAGCATGGTGCGTCAGTTCATTCCACTATGCACTCCGACAATATATGTTCAGGCGGAAACAGTTTACGTGGCGTTTTGACTGCTGTCAATGCCTGTGTTGTGTCCTAGCTCTCAGCGTCTGCATTATAGTGTTCTTGTTACTGGATGCTCGAGCTTGCCACTTGTTCTCTTCATTTCATTTAGAGTTGAACCGGGGGCCCGGTAGCTCAGTTGGTAGAGCACTGGACTTGTGATCCTAAGGACGCAGGTTTGAATCCGGGCCGGGACGGACACGGGTCAACTTTATGTGCAGACTCAGAGACGGTATCCATGTTCCGCTCCCGTGTCACCACTGTGGCACGTAAAAGACCTCGGTCATTCTGCCATACGTGCATGTGGCTGATTACACCTAAACACGCACACACCTGGGTAGCGCGACTCTGTTGCTGCTAGCTTTCCACTGGGAGGAAGTGACCCGAATTTCCCAGCGATGGGACAATAAAGTAATGAAAAATGAAAAACACCCACTTCAAAGACACTGATTGTGTATTGTTGTTTTCAGGAATCTGTTTGATAATCAATAACTTTGAGTTCGAACTGGTTGCCTTTTGTTGTTTTCAGGTATCTGTTTGATAATCAATAACTTTGAGTTCGAACTGGTTGCCTTTTGTTGTTTTCAGGTATCTGTTTGATAATCAATAACTTTGAGCTCGAACTGGTTGCCTTTTCTTGTTTTCAGGTATCTGTTTGATAATCAATAACTTTGAGTTCGAACTGGTTGCCTTTTGTTGTTTTCAGGAATCTGTTTGATAATCAATAACTTTGAGTTCGAACTGGTTGCCTTTTGTTGTTTTCAGGTATCTGTTTGATAATCAATAACTTTGAGTTCGAACTGGTTGCCTTTTGTTGTTTTCAGGTATCTGTTTGATAATCAATAACTTTAAATTCGAACGGTCTGACCGATTGGACACTGGGCCCGCCGACAAAGGTAAGTGTTTTGATCGGGATTTACATGAGGTATAAGTTTTGATGTTGTACGTTGGTTATTGCATAAGGTCTAGGGAAGGCCTTTTATCTTATATTTCTCTAACACAGCCTGTGGCCTCTTCATGTTGCACGCTGCCGATTGAGGCCCAGGGAAGCCCCCGGGGAGCGAACGTTTTGTTTTTTCTCGGACCGAAATTAAGCTGGAGATCTATCATTCCATCTAACATCTAATGATGTCAGGGCATGAGGTTCTACACGAACAGAAATACACCCGCCGAAATATTGCAAACATGTATACTAGATCAATTAGCGCCTAATTGGTCTCAGTGCCCTGCAAACTTACGCCTACTTTGACGAGGCTTAGAAAGAAAATGTAAGCTTCACAATATATTAAACACATGTGTTATTAAGACAACGAGCCACGTGAGTGCCATCAGACGATGTTTGGAATTAACTCAGTGAGGGTTTGCTTTAATTTGGAAAGAGTAGCGCCCCCTGACAATGAGACAAACAACGAATGCCGCGGACCGGTGAAGACGTCCGAGTACACCAAATACTTATCTCGCGTCTGTGTTGTGCAATGTTCGCTCGATGCTAGAGTAGGTCATTTTCTTTCGAAAATATGCACAGTGATGCAAAGAATAAATGTTTATACGAAATCTTAGCTCCAAAAAAAATGATGCCTTCCGGATTGCTTTCTATAGATAATGAATATATCAGAACAAGTACATGTGATAGAACTGATGACCGGCACGGTTGGCCTAGTGGTAAGGCGTCCGCCCCGTGATCGGGAGATCGTGGATTCGAACCCCGGCCGGGTCATACCTAAGACTTTTAAATTGGCAATCTAGTGGCTGCTCTGCCTGGCGTCTGGCATTATGGGGTTAGTGCTAGGACTGGTTGATCCGGTGTCAGAATAATGTGACTGGGTGAGACATGAAGCCTGTGCTGCGACTTCTGTCTTGTGTGTGGCGCACGTTATATGTCAAAGCAGAACCGCCCTGATATGGCCCTTCGTGGTCGGCTGGGCGTTAAGCAAACAAACAAACAAATAGAACTGATGAGGAGCAGAGTGATAGGATGTTTATACGGAAACACGATGCTTGGGACTTTAATTACTGGTAACCAAACTCAGGAACAAGAAGGAGTTTGTGAACATAACAACATCATTTTGGTCTTGTTGCAATCGCATCTGGTGTAACACGAGACATTTACTCCCACGAGATTTTTACTCCAGAGAAAAAAATGTCGCACGAAAAGGTTACTCCCTTTACGAAAAAAAAGTACTCCCCCATAACACGAGAAAATTACTACCCATGACAGGTGTGTTCCGAGCAAACATGTTACCATCCTGACGAATAAATAACGAATACATTACGCCAGGTGTACGCAACTTGTACTCCCTTGTCCACTGTTAGTCCTGGTGGTGGAAGGGGTGGAGGGAGGGGTAGCGCGACATTCGTTTGCACAAGATCACATAATTATTGGCATTATCCCTTCGCCCGCATCCCATTTTAGCGTACGAATTTTTTTAATTGTGTGGAGGGAGTAATGTTGTGTTGCTTGGGGAGTTCTTTTCTCGTACGACAGTCAATATTTTGTGGAGTAAACATTTCGTGTTACACCGGCGTAACGGGCAGCAAGTAAGTAAGTAAGTAAGTAAGTAAGTAAGTAAGTAAGTAAGTAAGTAGGCAATCGCATTTCTTCTTCTGCAATCGCATGAATACAAACAAGTTTGGTAGTAAGTAAGTAAGTAAGCAATCGCATTTCTTCTTCTGCAATCGCATGAATACAAACAAGTTTGGTAGTAAGTAAGTAAGTAAGCAATCGCATTTCTTCTTCTGCAATCGCATGAATACAAACAAGTTTGGTAGTAAGTAAGCAATCGCATTTCTTCTTCTACAATCGCATGAATACAAACAGATGACGTCCATGGACTGTGGTCTCTTCTCAAGTCCAAGACTCATGAGATCATGGAGAACCGAGTACCAAGCAAGATGTCTGCCAGCCGCTACTCCCACCCATGGATGAACACTGACGTCAGAAGAGCCATACGAAGAAAACAACGAGCCCACAAGAAAGCAAGAAAGACGGGGAAAAGGCGTGACCGCGACAGGTACAGGCGACTACAGCAAGAGGTCAAGTTCCACATCAGAGACGCCCACAAGCAGTACATGGAAGACATCGTCAGTGAAGACTTCACTACAAACAGCAAGAAGTTCTGGGCCTACGTGAAAAGCAAGGGGCAAGACTCTGCTGGAGTTTCACCACTGAAGAACGCAGATGGCTTCCTGCAGAGCGACAGCGCCAAGAAGGCGGAGATCCTGAACGAACAGTTCCAGAGGGCGTTCACCACCGAGGACACATCTCGCATCCCCAGTATGGGCGACAGCCCTTTCCCGGCGATGGATGATATCCACATTGATGAAGGTGGTGTCCGCAAGCTCCTGAGGAACCTGAAGACGGACAAGGCAACTGGACCAGACTCCATCCCAGCCTTCATCTTGAAGATGGCTGCTGACCAACTGGCGCCCATCCTTGTTCGACTGTTCCAGCTCTCGTTGGATACTGGGGAGGTCCCGCTTGACTGGCGCCAGGCCTGGGTGGTGCCTATCTTCAAGAAAGGGGAACGACACCTTGCAGCCAACTACCGCCCTGTCTCGCTCATCTCCATCACCTGCAAGATACTCGAGCACGTGGTGCACAGCTCCATCATGAAGCACTTTGACCACCATGCCATCCTTACCAACTGTCAACAAGGCTTTCGGCGTAAACGCTCATGCGAAACCCAGCTCATCGTCACAGTCCATGAAATTGCCCGGCAGCTAGCAGAGGGAGCCCAGGTCGACGCCATCCTGTTGGACTTCTCCAAAGCCTTCGACAAGGTGCCCCACGCCCGCCTGCTCACGAAACTGGCTTACTACGGAGTGAGAAACGACACCCTCAAGTGGATCTCTGCCTTCCTCAGTCAGCGTCAACAGCAGGTGGCCTTGGAGGGCGTCCTATCGTCTCCAGTCGGAGTGCAGTCCGGAGTCCCGCAGGGGACCGTCCTGGGTCCTCTCCTGTTTTTAGCCTTCATCAACGACCTCCCTGAATCCGTTCAGTTCAGCAGCGTCAAACTCTTTGCAGACGACTCCCTACTCTTCAAACGTATATCCTCTCCAGCGGACAGTCTGCAGCTCCAACAGGACCTATCCAGCCTCGAACAGTGGGAATCAACATGGCAGATGGAGTTCAACCCCAGCAAGTGCACCGTCATCCGCATTGCCCCGAACAAGAAGAAGCCCATCCTGCCAACTTCCTACAGCCTCCATGGACAGACTCTGGAAACAACACCATCCAGCAAGTACCTAGGGGTCTTAATCTCCGATGACCTGTCCTGGAGCAGCCATGTGCAAGCGACTGTCAAAAAGGGCAACAGAACTGTGGGCTTCTTGCGGCGGAACTTCCGGGAGTGCACCACCACCGTCAGAGCTGCTACGTACAAGGCCATGGTCAGACCGGTCCTTGACTACGCCTCGCCAGTCTGGGACCCGATCTCTCAGAAAGACGTCACAGAGCTTGAAAAAGTCCAACGCAGAGCAGCCCGTTACGTCCACAACAACTACAGCGATCGGACCCCAGGCTGTGTGACCAGCATGCTGAAGACCCTCCAATGGGAACCACTCGCCGACAGAAGACTCGCCAACCGCCTCACTATGCTCTACAAGATCAACAACGGCATAGTCGACATCAACAAGGTCGAGTTCTACACCTCTGGCGACAGCCGCACCAGAGGAGCCCAGAGACTGTTCCAGGAGAGGGCATCCCATCCTGTTCTCTTCAACTCCTTTTTCCCCCGAACACTGCGTCAGTGGAACAAGCTCGACCCTAAGACCACAGTTGCTCCTTCACTGGAGTCCTTCCAAACTGGTCTGGGTCGTACCCACGGACTTGCCTCGCTGACACAGTAACCCTGCAGCTCTTCGTGTAAATAGTTTTATACTTTTAACCATCTTCTCGGAGTTATTGGGTCACCCACCACCAGTAACCAATTACTCAGTACTCCGCCGCTGGACTACAGACGTTCGGATGAACCCAGTCCATACCAAGAAAGAAGAAGAAGAAGAAGAAGTTTGCTGACATACTGAGTTCACAATAACATTGACAGGTCTCCATTTGAAACTTCACGGTTATCATGGTCGATTGACGTTCTCCAAACACAAATTTAAGCCCGACAGAGCGAAGAAGGCTTTGGTCGGGTGTCAGTAGACCATGATAACCACAACGTTTCAAATGTAAGGCTATCAATGTGTAACTAACTCAAGTAACCACCGAGCATGACGGTTATGGCAGAGTTATTTCAGAACAAAAAAGTATTACATTATTTACGTTTATATTGTTTATATGTTCTCCAAACGTGTGTGTGTGTGTGTGTGTGTGTGTGTGTGTGTGTGTGTGTGTGTGTGTGTGTGTGTGTGTGTGCAACAAATATTTCAGAAAACCTCACTCAAACGTTCAAGAAGATGGACTTTGAAGTGAGATATTTTGAAAATCAAACTTGCGCGCAGATGAAAACACGGATGGAAAGTATACAAAAAGAAGACCATTCCAACTATGACTGCTTTGTCTGCTGCATAAGTTCCCATGGAAACAAGACAGGAGTCTGCGGAGCTGACGATCACACCGTGAATATCAGTGAACTCCAGGAGTACGTCTTCTCAACCCAGTGTCCCTCCCTGGCTGGAAAACCCAAAGTCTTCTTTGTTGATGCCTGCCGAGGAGGGGAGGGCCAAAAAGGTATTCTTCTTACTATTATTATCATTGTAACCGAGTGCCGAAACACTACGATCACCTCGGGAGGCGAAGTGCAATCAAACAGGATTGAAAATGTTAGGGCTAATTTCTTAGCCCTATAAAAACTGTTATGCAAACCCGAAGGTTTCCATGAACACACAGACAATCGGAAACCACCAGACCCCATCACAAACAGAATTACACAACCCACCGGTGTTGATTTTTAAAGGCCAACAACTCCGGTGCAGAGTCTGCTGTGAAAGGAGCGGTAGCCTCCCTGTCACATTAATATCATTATTATCATTATCATCATCATACCAGTTAATGAGACATCACATTGCGTTGTGCGATTGATAGAGCAAATCGAAAAAAATAATAATTGAACGAAGGGCGTAGTTTCAGGCCTGGAAAATTAACACCAGTAGCAAATGAAACTATGGCATTGTTTGCACCAACTTTTTGACTGCAGTCATGCGAAGTCATGATTGTTTTGGACGTAAGCAAACAGTCCTATTACGGTTTTTAAGACTCTTTCCAAAAACCTGCATAACATCTGAACTAATTTCTGTTACAATCCAAACTTGTACTCGAAGTACGTCTAGTATAGTAGCAAAATAGTCTGACAGTGTCAAAGCAATCCACCAAGTTATTGCTGAACACAGTGCTTGGTAGTTATCTAATTTGACTTTATCCTCGAAGTAGCCAAAATGTGCCTATCATGATCCCTTCTGTTTTTGTCACGGCGATTTGGGGTAAACCTTCTTTGATTGCCGGTTTCGGTGATCCCTGTTAAATAAATCTTTAATTCGAAATGTGTGGCAGGTAGTCATTTGGACGGCATAGCATAGCATAGAAAGTTTGAGCTAAATGACTCCAGGAATTAATGCTTTTATTTGGGTGGAAAGTTTGTCGCAATAACGAAGTTTATGGATGGATGGATGGATAGTATGTTTTGATTCTCAGAACATGGCATATCAAATAACCAAAACCATTCTCAGAACATGGTGATTTTACGGAGTATATGCATTCATATTGAACACAATATCATTTTTGCATGAGTACCTTATTCAGATGAAATCAATACTTTATGCGGATTCAAACATTCATTGAACTCTTGATCTTTGCATGTGCCAAAATAAACATTTTTCTTTGCAACATTTTTTTTATTGTTGTTGAATAGGTCATTATCTGACGCGATCAGGGGCTCCACCCAGAGGTGTGGTGATTGCAGACAAACGGGACTTTCTCCTGTCCTTTGCTACAACCCCAGACAACAAGTCATATAACAATCCAGACTCAACAGAAGGCGCGGTGTACTTCTATCACCTCACCAGATTACTGGAACATTACGCGAACAGGTTGGTTACCATAAATATAGATGTTTACCTCTCTCACTCTTTATCAAACGTAACGTTAAGGTTTCCTCAGACGTTTTTGATGTTGGAGCTTTGATAATTAAGAACACTTTAGGGTTTGGTGATCGTCCAATGTGACCTAAGACTGAGTAACCCAAGTCAAAATGAAAATGTCACAGTGGGGTCAAGTTTGGGTCATGTAAACTTTACATTGAGGTTTTCTCTGATGGTTTAAAGCTGGAGAGTTGATACTTTACATGATCTTAGGGTTCAATGACCTCTCAACTTGACTAAAGTCTGGTCGACCCTTGTCAAATGTCAAGGTCACTCTGATGTCGACTTTGGGTCATGAAATGGAAACTTCTTCTTCTTCTTCTTCTTCTTCTTCTTCTTCTTCTTCTTCTTCTCCTTCTTCTCCTTCTCCTCCTCCTCCTCCTCCTCCTCCTCCTTATCCTTCTCCTTCTTCTTCTCTTTCTCTTTCTCTTTCTCTTTTTCTTCTTCTTCTTCTTCTTCAACGTTCGACGGTTGTGTCCCTCATAATCGTAGGCCTGCTGATCGTATCAACTCGCAGGTTCGGCGAGGGTCTTCCACAGTTCCCCAAAGTTTTGCGTCGGGAATTGTCCTTTCTGGCCATGACATTGAAACAACATATTTTTGTTTGAACTTATTTTTAGTAAGAGCTTTGAAATTTCACATACTCCCATGGTTGATGGATTCAAAACAAAACACAAGTCATGTTGACCTGCCTTATGTTTCAAGGTTACAATGGGATCATCTTTTAGTACAATAATTTTTTAAAAAACCAACTAATTTTATCCAACGTTTGTGAAGATTAGATGACCAAGCCTGGTTTTGTGTTGGTCTTATTCCAAAGCATAACATTGCTATTTTCTTCAATGTTCTAGGGCCAGATTTCGTGGTTATTTTACCCCTGAGCCATCGTGGACCCGTGTCACACACTTTCCTTTTTTCACAATATCGTCATCAGTTTGTGATTTCAATACGACTCGCTGTTTGTACCTCTGAATCTAAAATTCAACAAACGACTGCGATTCACACGAACTAATCGGAGGCGGTTGGCTTCAAAGAAGCAAGCGATATGCAGAACATTCGTCTGCTTGGAGAAACACGATCTTGCGTGTCCAAACACCTGCTTCCGGACTCCCTTGTTTAAAACTTTCAAAACTTCGAGTTGTACTGATCATGTCTTGATGAAAACATAATTATTTTATGATTTAACAATGTTTGTGTAACAAGCTGTCAATTTATTATTTAGCGCCAAAATGAGGCTTCCGATTGTGTTCATAGACAATCCGTTCTGACTGCACGAAATACATTCTTTGAAAAACGTTCGCTCTTTACGGAGGGCACCTAGAATTTTCTCAAGCGGTGAGTGTTTAAACGAAAGGGTGTTTGTACTGTGTGTAAAAGCCTGACAGTGTCCTGGCCAGAAACGGATGGTTTACGGGAAGCTGTGTGTGCCTTTAAATGTAGCAGCGTGAGATTAAATGTAGCAGTAGCAGCGTGGACAAAAACTATCATCCTTGAGCGAGCTGTGAAGCAAAAGGTAATCTGTAAAACTGAATGGAATCCATGTCATAAAGTTTAATGAAGTTGTAGCCAACAATTGTCAATCTTGCCAGAACCGCAATCAACCTCCAACAATCGAATTTCTGAATATAACAGGATCTAAAAGTCGCAAAATCCATTGTGACAGCTTGCATTTCTGTTTGATAAGTGTGTTAAAAAGGCAAGCAACTTTAAGTTGTGGGTTCGCAAGGTTGTAAAGACTTTATTACAGATGCCTGGTAGAAACTTTTTTTCAGAGTGTGTACAGCAACCTGTGCGTGTAAAGTCTAACCAGAGACCTCCGTTACACCATACATACACGTGTACAGAAATGATTTATTTATCTCATGTGTGTTCTTTGGTATTGTTATACAGTTCGGACAAAACATGTTTATTTGCAGCAAAACCATCATGCACATATTACACAAGTTGAATGAAGCATTGACTGTAGAATCCACAGCACATGCACTACAGACAGCTCAATATGAATCGACACTCGCGAAGGAACTTCGCTTTTATTGTCCAGGTGGGTTTGTCACGCTTTGTGTGTATGTATTTATGTACGAGTGCTTTTGACAGTATTTCACACTGACTGTTTATGCATCTCTTATTGAGTCTTTGGGGACAAACCCAGTCCCTTTTAATTGGTTCACTGTTGTTGGGTCGTCATCTCAAATTGATTGGACCTGAACGATTCAGTCTTCTATTATAAGATCCTCTTGGTTACCCCTACCTTGCTCTGGAAGCCTTCCTTCCACCACACTGGGTCTACTTCTGCTGCTCGTCTCTCTCGGTCTATCTGAATATTACAGTCAATCTCCCAATCTGTATTAGTTTCTGAACAAGAGTTTTAAAAGGTTGTGAAGCTGTGGCCGTACAAGCTATATATAGATTAGCTTCGCACTGAGCCAGAATTTTTGTTGTTGAAAGAACGTGAATTGGAAACTATTATTATTATTCACTCTTTTTATTTTTCAGTGCAAGCAATGGTGAGTGCATTCCTTCCGATATAAGCGTGAAACAACGAACACGAGAGCGAGAGCGAGAGAGAGAGAGAGAGAGAGAGAGAGAGAGAGAGAGAGAGAGAGAGAGAGAGAGAGAGAGAGAGAGAGAGGGGGACGGAGGAGGAGAGTCAGCGGACAGACAGACAGAATGGCAGATACGCAGGCGCAGGCAGATAGAGACAGATAGACAGACAGAGGAAGGCAGACAGACAGGTCGTTGTTCAAAGTTCTATTCTCATTGAATCGAACAAAACTACCAGAAGACAGTCTTAAACTAAATTGTCGACCCATTTCTCTTTAGAGTTGCATTGGTAAGGTGTTCTGAATATGTTCAGCCTCGGGTTGTTCAATATTAATGGTAAACAGTATTGTTTCGCTCTACCAGTCGGAATGTATTCAATTTGGTTTTTTTTTATAATGGTTTGTGTAGATTTTTGAACGATAATATTTCAAACCAAGCTGTATTTCTGACATTCCCAAAGCGTTTGATAACATTTGACAGGAAGGCCTCTTCGGCAAGTTAGAAGTATTCGGAATGCGCGGCCATCTTCTAATCTGGTTTCGAGATTAACAGTTACTCTCGGGATGAACGCAGGCAGTTGTTTTAAAGAGATCGGACACCGATTGACGAAACAAATTGATTTTGCAAATATTTTGTGTGTGATATTTTCAGAGTGTGATGAAACAAGTATAACAAAAATGAGAGAAATCAATCGGACAGATTTTATTCTACAATCTTTTGAAAATGATGACATGCCAAGATTCAGATAAACGACGGTTGGGTAGTTGAATGGGGTTTCTGCCCGATCACTTAAAACCAAATGACCTATTATGGAGGTGATATTAATTCCTGGTTTACATGTGTTGTAATGATGTGTTTCTATTTGAATTATGGTAACTTGCCTTTCCGATATGGCTGGAAACAGTGTTATTATGTCACGTTTTCGTTGGCTAAAATTGTATCAATTTCTCAATTCGCATGAAGATATTTCCTGAAGCATCTTTTAGATTTGGGGGTAGACCAAAAAATAGACATAAAATAATTATGAACAGTGCTTTATTTTGAAAGGACTCTTGTGTAATATTGTATACACGAAGAACAGCTGGTGTGAAAAGTCCTGTCAGTATTGTATACACGAAGAACAGCTCGTGTGAAAAGTCTTGTCAGTATTGTATACACGAAGAACAGCTGGTGTGAAAAGTCCTGTCAGTATTGTATACACGAAGAACAGCTGGTGTGAAAAGTCCTGTCAGTACTGTATACACGAAGAACAGCTCGTGTGAAAAGTCCTGTGCAGTATTGTATACACAAAGAACAGCTCGTGTGAAAAGTCCTGTGCAGTACTGTATACACGAAGAACAGCTCGTGTGAAAAGTCCTGTCAGTACTGTATACACGAAGAACAGCTCGTGTGAAAAGTCCTGTGCAGTATTGTATGCACGAAGAACAGCTGGTGTGAAAAGTCCTGTCAGTATTGTATACACGAAGAACAGCTGGTGTGAAAAGTCCTGTCAGTATTCCATGTGCCTCTTCACTTTTCATCAACTCTGACGTTTCAATTGCACCTCATTACGAAGAATGGGAGTACAACTCGACTTCTCCTCGGCTCACGATCCTCACAGCTCAGACTGTGCTCGCTTCGTTCAACAGGTGAGGGCACTGCAGCAGGAACTCACTCAAGCGCGAAGCCGTGTGCAGGTGCTGAAACGGAAAGTGAAGCGCAAAGACGATCAGATCAAGCAGAACGTGAGTCATCAACCTTGACTGTCATGCAAGTTCTTATGTCAAAAACCAGACTTTTGATATGTATACATTTCAGCCATAAATACTTTAGATATGTAAACATTTCAGCTATAAATACTTTTGATATTAATCCTTTGCAAACTGTAAAAACCAAACGGGTGGAACATTATATGTTTATCCACCTGATGCTGAGGATGCTAACAATTTCGACGCACGTTCGCGTATAAGCTACAACTGCAGTACTTTTAATTCAACAGTATAAATGCCTTCTTTTTACATTTAGTCAACTATTTGACTAATTGTTTTAACATAGAGGGGGAATCGAGACGAGCCGGAGGGTCGTGGTGCATGTGTGTGTGTGTGTGTGTGTGTGTGTGTGTGTGTCTGTGTCTGTGTGTCTGTGTGTGTCTGTCTGTCTGTCTGTGTGTGTGTAGAGCGATTCAGAATAAACTACTGGACCGATCTTTATGAAATTTTACATGAGAGTTCCTGAGAATGATATCCCCGGATATTTTTTCATTTTTTCGATAAATTTTTTTGATGACGTCAGAGAGAGAGAGAGAGAGAGAGAAAGCGAGAGAGAGAGAGAGAGAGAGAGAGAGAGAGAGAGAGAGAGAGAGAGAGAGAGAGAGAGAGAGAGAGAGAGAGAGGGGGACGGAGGAGGAGAGTCAGCGGACAGACAGACAGAATGGCAGATACGCAGGCGCAGGCAGATAGAGACAGATAGACGGACAGAGGAAGGCAGACAGACAGGTCGTTGTTCAAAGTTCTATTCCCATTGAATCGAACAAAAGTACCAGAAGACAGTCTTAAACTAAATTGTCGACCCATTTCTCTTTAGAGTTGCATTCGTAAGGTGTTCTGAATATGTTCAGCCTCGGGTTGTTCAATATTAATGGTAAACAGTATTGTTTCGCTCTACCAGTCGGAATGTATTCAATTTGTGTTTTTTTTTTATAATGGTTTGTGTAGATTTTTGAACGATAATATTTCAAACCAAGCTGTATTTCTGACATTCCCA
>NC_090258.1:41800436-41805436 GCF_037325665.1 Littorina saxatilis
TTTTCACGAGTTTTCATTCACAAGCACCTGGGAAATAAATCGCATGTTCCCCAGGCAATATATCCCCGGTTACCATAGTTGCAGGAAGCAGGTTATACATGGATAATCAAAAGCAAACCCAATAGAAACGCTCGGGGATTCTTCGGCTCTTTTCATTGGTGTTTCCCCAGACCTAAACAGACGACACGACACTGCTTTGCAAAGTTCCAAAAACGAACTGGCAAACTGGCAAAAGTAAACAAAAAACAAAACTACTTCATGAAAGGTCATACATTCATCAAAAACAAATGAAACCTAGCGATATGTTTTGTCTTCTTACATAGTCATTGAGTGCGTGTTTCGATACACAGACGTTCGGAGAAACACGAACGTCAAGTTCAATTAAAACGACCCCTGACACACACATTTTGACCCGTGCACAAGACGTTGTATCGATAAACGAAGCACAAATAAGAAACAACAATAAAAGCAAAGAAAATAGCAACAAGACATGCGAACATCTAACAAAGCCGAGCAAGCAGAATGACAGGTCTAATGAAAAACAAAGAGGCACTGAGTCGGAAACAAGATCGCGATTCTTTCCTTCGCTGCACGACGCAAATCTTCTATGACCTTTGACCCAACGTAGCTTCCACATTCGATTACTAAGCTTAATACTCACAACTGAAAGCCGAGGGAGTGGAATACCGAGATGAACCTGCAGAACTGTGTGTAACAAGGGGAAGGAAAACTCGAACATCAGCATAGCGTGTGCATGGGTTTATTCATCACCTCACACCTCACACCTCAGAGCAGAAAATAAAACAATAACCAGGCGGTCAGGGGTCGCCTCACATCATCAGCTGGTACCGGTAGGCATCAATCAATCAATCAATGTGAGGCTTATATCGCGCGTATTCCGTGGGTACAGTTCTAAGCGCAGGGATTTATTTATTTATTTTAATTTTTATTTTATGCAATTTATATCGCGCACATATTCAAGGCGCAGGGATTTATTTATGCCGTGTGAGATGGAATTTGTTTTACACAATACATCACGCATTCACATCGGCCAGCAGATCGCAGCCATTTCGGCGCATATCCTACTTTTCACGGCCTATTATTCCAAGTCACACAGGTATTTTGGTGGACATTTTTATCTATGCCTATACAATTTTGCCAGGAAAGACCCTTTTGTCAATCGTGGGATCTTTAACGTGCACACCCCAATGTAGTGTACACGAAGGGACCTCGGTTTTTCGTCTCATCCGAAAGACTAGCACTTGAACCCACCACCTAGGTTAGGAAAGGGGGGAGAAAATTGCTAACGCCCTGACCCAGGGTCGAACTCGCAACCTCTCGCTTCCGAGCGCAAGTGCGTTACCACTCGGCCATCAGCTTACATACGGTCCGGGAATCAGATCAAACTGATGAAACGCAGCCAGAAGATATAAAATGTTGTCACTGGTTCAAGATGGCACAGTGCGTAAATGGACAGTTCTAGAGCAGTACCGGACTGACTGCAGCTAAGATGATAGGGCGATAAAAGTAGTGCGCTGATCACACGCTGAAAACTCATCTTACACAATAAGTTGCTTAGAAAAACTTGCCTACAGCATACCTTTTAAACAATTCCCTAATTAAAAATGCAATTTGCCTACACAAAGAGTCTACAAGATTATGTTGCAAAATGGTCATCTTAAAATCCCTACACCGATTCAAAAGTCAGCTATGCATCGCTCGCTGGACCAATGAGACTGGGTAATTAGGTCAGCCTCTAAAGAGGTCAGTCTTAGTGAATCAGGGGAGCTAACCTACTAGCCGAAACGGTAAACAAAGAAAGGTAGCAGACGACGCAAAAGCAAGTTGTGAACAATAACTAAGTTCAACTTTGCCTGTTCACATGTGCATCCTCAAACCTGACATATTCATCCCAACATTTTATGAACTCAAAAACACAGAAAGTTGCTTTCACACGCCAGCTTTGATTGCCAGTGGTTATCCAAACGGAACTCGTGTATTTATCAGCACGCAACTCGTGTTTCAATGCATGGCTCCCTGTGTTGATTGTGCACTTATTTTCTCACTACCAAAATGATGACAAAAACGATGTTTAGTGGTTTGTTGTCAGACCAGCTTGTTGTGTCTGTCCTTCGGCCTTGGTCAATAAATATGAAACAAAAGACGATATGCTCCCCCTCGGACCGACACAAAAGCTGGTCTGTCAACAACCCATCAAACATCTTATATTGTGTTTTCAGCGTAGCAATAGGGCCCGATATTTAGAAGAGACAAGTATAATGCCGACGAGTCGAAGACCAGTCGCGTTATACTTGTTCGAGTCTAAATATCGGACCCTATTGCTACGATGAAAACACAATAGCGTTTATATCGCATATTCTGTGTCAAAATCATGTTTTTGTCAGCAACAAGTACTAGAATGGTCCATGTCGTTGATTGCAGACGACGGTTATAGTGCGCATATCCCTTTGCGCATGAAGCCACGGAAATAACCGAACATTGAAAAACCCACGGACATGTATTACGAGAAGAATGGAGATAACCGGGTGTTTAGCATTACGTCAATATGCTAGGAATCATATGACGTCATGGCGTGTCATGCTTGCCTACTATATTCTGTCTGGAACTTCTGTGTAGATAGAGACATTTGGGTGACAACTGCGTACATACCTGGTGTAGAGAATGTCGAAGCTGATGAAGAATCTAGAAAACTGAATTTAGATGCTGAGTGGAAGTTAAATTCGAATTTACTCTCCCACGCTCTTCAAATACTTGAGTTTGAGCCAGAGATGGATTTGTTTGCTTCCCGAATTAATCGTCAGTACCCCAGATACGTAGCATATCGGCCGGATCCAGAAGCGGTTAGTGTCAATGCACTTAGCATGTCGTGGTATGGTTTGCGATTGTATGCTTTTCCACCTTTTTGTTTACTGCCCAGGGTACTACAAAAGATGAACAAGGACAAAGCACAAGGTGTGATAGTGGTTCCATACTGGCCAAGCCAGCCCTGGTTCCCTGGGGTCAACCCGCTATTGCCGCGGCCCGTTGTTGCCGCGGCCCGTTGTTGCCGCGGCCCGTTATTGCCGCGGCCCTTTTTTTTCTTTTTTTAATTTTTGTTTAATTTTTTTTTCATAATGAACATTAATTTTTATTGACAAGAAAATCTCTTACGCAAGGAGAAAGGACGACCCCCAGCGGAAGTTTTCGCCACGTCCGCAGGGATTGGAACTCGCAATCCTGCAGTATTGGAGGCAGGCGCGGCGGCCCGTTGTTGTGGGAGGGATGGAGGGAGGGAGAGAGAGAAGAGAGGGGAGAGATGGAGGGAAATAGATACTGGGATGGAGGTAGAGAGAGAGGAGGGAAGGAGTGAGAGAGGGGGGAGGGAGATAGGGTGGGAGGAAGAGAGTGGGAGGGAGAGAAAGAGAGTGAAGGAGGGAGGTAGAGAAAAGTCGATTGTTGGCGGTACGGAGGGAGGGAGAAAAGGAGGCAGGGAAGTAGTGAGATATATATAGAGAGAGAGGTAGGGAGGAAGGGAGGGAGAGAGAGAAATATGGCGGAAGAGAGAAGAGAGGAGAGAGCGAAAGGGAAGGAGGGATAGAGAAAATGATGGAGGGAGGGAAATAGAGAGATGGAGGAAGAGGGAGAGAGATCGCGAGAGAGGTAGGGAGGGATAGAAAGAGATGGAGAGAGAGAGAGACAGACAGAGAGGGAGGGAGAGAGGGAGACAAGGATTGTCAGGAGAATCATATAGAGAAGATTTTTTTTGAAATAAAACGTCATAAGGTGACGTCATAATGTCTCGCCGTATCAAGTTGCGGCAATAGCGGGTTGCGGCAATAACGGGCCGCAGCAGCAACGGGCCGCGGCAAAAATGGGCCGCGGCAATAACGGGCCGCGGCAACAACGGGCCGCGGCAATAGCGGGTTGTAACCTGTTCCCTCGGTTAAGGAGTCTGTTGATAGAGAAGCCAGTTCTTGTGTCAGCAAGGGACAATCTACTTCACATGCCTGCAAACCCAAACATGGAGCATCGGCTCAGAAAAACACGGCAAATTCTTATTTGCAAAGTATCAGGGGTAGGCTCAGAAGCAGAGGACTTTCGCAGCAAGCAGCCTCAGTGGTCTGCGCATCCTGGAGAACAGGGACAGCTAAACTGTACGCCGTATACATCAAAAAGTGGACAATGTATGCGAGTAAAAGAGGCATTGATCCGGTTCACCCTTCTGTAATCAATGCAGTAAATTTCCTGGGAACATTGTTTGCTGCTGGACAAAGTTATAGTAGTATCTGTGTTGCGAGATCAGCGCTTTCGGGCTACCTTGAAATAGAAGACTGTGGCAATTTTGGTGAACACAGATTGGTTAAGCGGTTTGTAAAGGGGATTTTTGAATTGAGACCATCTTTCCCTAAGTACTCTGCTACGTGGGACGTAGATACAGTTCTCTCTTATCTAGAGAATCTTATCCCATTGGGAACATTGACTTTAAAAGAATTATCAAGCAAGTTAGCTACATTGATTGCTATCCTATCCGGACAAAGGTGTCAGACAATTCACTCCCTTTCTTTGTCGTCAATGAAACTTACAGGCTACAAGTGTGTGTTTCATATAAACTCAGTGATGAAACAATCAAAGAAAGGAAAACATGTAGCTCCAATTGAGTTATTGTCGTTTGACAAAAATCCTAATCTGTGTGTAATTGCAACCCTCAAAGAATATTTACGTCGTACAAAGGACTTGAGAGACACAGATAAACTGTTCGTAAGTTATCAAAATCCTCATGGACCTATTTCCAAAGATACACTGGCTCGGTGGATTAGAGACACTCTGAGTAGAGCAGGTGTGGATACCTCTTTGTTCGCGGCTCACAGCACCAGATCTGCAAGTACGTCGGCAGCGGCTGCCAGGGGCACGCCAATTGACGTCATAATGAAAGCTGCCGGATGGTCGTCGGAGTCCACCTTTGCCCGTTTTTACAAAAAGACACCCTCGGTTAACATGGG